>NW_018108339.1:7767-20184 GCF_000183805.2 Loa loa | reverse complement strand
TACCTGCCGCCTTTTGGTAGCGGAAAGATGAATTGCTGATACAAAAGATTCTATTCTTGTTATTGCAAATGCTTTTGATACCGCAAGGTGAGGTACATTCTTATGCAACGTCAGTTTCAGTGTGAAGTAAAATTGTCATAGAAGAATGTCAAGTGCAGTTGTGATAAACTGTAAGTTAAATGTTTAATATTACATTTTTAGGTGAACTTGGTTGCAGTGAAGAGATTGCAACGATTATAGCGATGCTCCAAATACAAGATGTTTTTGTAATACCATCGAGATCTCGCCATAGAGCTGTAAATCTCTTCAATTTTGTCACATGTTTCATTGAAGACTTCAATAAAGTTGGCTTACTTTTGTCTTGTTTAGGAATTAATGAAAAGGAATTTCTCGGTTGAAGAGGGCGATCATCTCACTCTTTTGAACGTTTTCACGAATTTCATACAGGTGTATTTCGTAGCTGCATTATCTTAGGAGTAAATTTTCGAGTGCTTTGTAAATCTTGATAGATGCTGATGTTGCGTCTGTCTTACAAGATTTATTTCGTAATGCTTTTCAGGATAAGAGTGAAAAGTCAGATTTACATTAATTTTTTCTATTTTAAGAATGGTAAATCAAAGCAGTGGTGCATCAATCATTTTCTGAATTATCGTGGCTTGCGTCGTGCGGAAGCAATTCGTGACCAACTGCTGGGTCTTTTGAGACGTCATAATGTACCAATCAGATCATGCAAAGAAAATGGTATTTGTCATATTTCTGTTTCATATCTTCAGCATTCTGTTTACTCCTGAAAATCGAACATCTTTTTCACATATAGACAGAGGAGTGGTTATTTCCTGAAGTGGATGATTATTTCAGGAGAGGTGAACTCAATACTTCGCTGTCTGGTAAAAGGATTTTTCTCACAAGCCGCTTACTATCATTATTCTGGCGACTATGTTACTGTTAGGAACGAATACCATTTCAAAGTTTATAAAGGATCAGCGATTATGTACAAAAAGGAATTTCCAAAATGGTTTGCAAGATGTTGTCAGACAACTTTTGTAAACAATATAAATCAGCTATAGTTCCCGATATATGAGACTTTATTCGAGCTCAAATTTAGGATAATATTCACGGAGGTGCTACAAGATTCGATACGTGATATCAGCGTAATTGAATCAGAATGGTTGCATCAGCTAGTTCCGGAATACTACGAATTTGGGACGGTACAGAGTTTCAATTAGATAATTTCAGTTTTCTAATTAGTTGCGAAAACTACGGTGATCCGTTATATTTCATTTTTTCATACACCGTTCGTGTTACCGTTCTTGAATTAAATCTCTCCATTCATATTATCTTATCAGGAATCTCCCTCCTATTCATAATTATCTTCTTTGTATTATCGTATTTTCAGGATGCTGAAATAGCAAGGAGAAGAATGGAAACAAAAAATGTTTCGTAATCAGTAGCATAATCATGTTTCATAATCATATTGTTTCCTTATGAGAAAGTCTAATAAAATTTTTCAAAATACAATTCTGTATGACCACTGGTCAGCTCTACATGCAACAAAACGTATTCGAAACCATACTTGTAAAATCTCAGTAGTTGCTTAAGATCATAACACTATCACTGTTTCGGGTCGATATGCTTATTAACTAGTCTTTATAAATATAACGAGCTTTCGTTTAAATTAAATGACAGGCAGCTAATCTGAACTGCTGTCTTAGGGTTACAGAGCAATGTTCTCTGCAAGGAGCCGATATATTATTTGCAAGTCACATATGAAAAGTATTGATTTGCGGCAGCTGCATTCTTCGCTAGTTGCGCATTCGCAAATTAAATCGTCTGTATCACTTACGCGGAAAAGGTCTTTGAAATTCAATATCGGTAAGTTTTGTAGAATTATTTCAAAAATTGTTAGGTGTCATGAAATTTGGTAGTTGTATCAAAAATTATTATTTGTAGATGGTCCGGGTTTGGATTACTTCGTCAGTAAGGCAAACAGTGAACGTTTGAGCAAAGTGATGCCGAAAGTAGAAGAGATGTATGGGTCATTGAGTACAACAGCTTCCTATGGCGATGGTTTGAAAGGTATGCTCAAATTTATTATATTTTATAATATAAGAATATCTTTGCTTGTTTGTAGCATGAATATTTATGTGTTTCAGTAAAATTCATAACATATGGTTGTCAGATGAATGTGAATGATGTGGAATTGGTACGCTCATTGCTGCTATCATCAGGCTATATGGAAACAGACGACGTTAAAGAGGTGGATGTAACTTTCACTGCTTATTTCGCATGTGATGTTACTTATAATATTTAGGTTATTGATGTACGTTATTCCTATTTAGGCTGATATCGTATTATTGATGACATGTTCGATACGTGAAGGTGCTGAAAATAAGGTGTGGGATGAACTAAAAGTGCTCAGAAAAATACGCCGCAAAAAGGGGGTTGTTGGAGTTTTAGGTACTTTTATATTGCAAATAGTAAACATTTTCTTATATGTAACTTAACTACTTTATTTATAGACTTGTTAATATTATATCCATTGCAAGAAACCATTTAACTGCTGTTATTCACTATTATTACAAAGTATGAAGTGCTGATATCAAGTAGTTCTGGTTATTTTCTAGATATTACTGTAATAACCTCTATTCGTCTCAGATATATCGTTTCTAAATGTTGCACTTAAAGTGCCCCAAGAGATATGATATAGATATTCGTTTTTTATAATTTATAATGCTTTCGAAATGATTTTACTATATTAATATATCACTCTAGTAATCCATAATATTCATGACTGGAAATCGTTATTGTCGAAGACAGGAATTGAGAACGATGCCGATAGCATTTATCTTGATTTCTATCTCAGATGACATCTTTTTTAAACATTACAGTTTTTCTACCGCTACAAACATCCAATAGGTATGTCGTTGAATTATAACTGTTGATATCTGTATAAATGAAATAGGGCAATAATAGCTCATACTTTTCACTTTGAAGGTTGCATGGCAGAACGTGTAAGGCATAATTTATTGACATACACTGAAAATGTTGATGTGGTAGCTGGACCCGATTCATATCGCGACTTGCCACGGCTATTAGCAATTGCACGCTGCGGAAGTATGGCAATAAATGTGCAGCTATCATTAGAAGAAACTTACGCTGATATTGTCCCAGTTCGAAAGGACAAGTTTTCCAAAACAGCTTTCGTGTTTGTTCTGTTAAATTTTATATATTTTGTTTCTAATTTGTCACAATACAGCTGTATAAGAGATGTAAGATATAGAGTTACTGGACTCAGTGTGATAGTAATTTCAATGCTTTTCAAATAATACGGAAGTAAATCACTTATTACTTACTTTTATGCTCCCTCTCTTTTTTAGTTCCTTTATTATAGATCAATTATGCGTGGTTGTGATAATATGTGTACTTACTGTGTTGTTCCATATACGAGGGGAAGAGAGAGGAGTCGTCCGATAAATTCTATACTTGATGAAATCAGGAGTTTGTCTGATGAGGTAAACTTTTATTTGCTCGAACCGTTCGAGTTATTCCAGTTTCTTAGATCTCGTGATTTTGTTCACTTAACCATATCAAAACTAGTGCAGTGTAACACCATTTTAATTTTTTAGGGTGTAAAGCAGGTGACGTTGCTTGGGCAGAACGTCAATAGCTATCGAGATTTATCAGAAATATCATTTCCTTCTGCCTGTTTAACAGAACCTGGTACTGCTCCCGGATTTCGCACCAAATATAAACCGAAGAAAGGTGGACGTACTTTCCTAACACTGCTGGATAAAGTATCGCAAATTGACCCGGAAATGAGGATACGTTTTACTTCACCACATCCTAAAGATTTTCCTCTTGAGGTATCTTCCTTCATAATGTTTTTATTTATGGATGTAAGAAATTACTAATTGTTCATAAGTTTGGTATCTTAGTGGAAAATAGGATAAGCCCTGAGTCTCTGTATGTTTGAAGTTCCAATACTTCTAAATCTTATATTTATTTCTGCTTTTAATTTGGGATTTGATAGGTGATACAGTTGATAAAAGAACGCTCAAACATATGCAAACAAATTCATTTGCCAGCACAAAGTGGCAGCAATGCTGTATTAGATGCGATGGATCGTGGCTACAGTAGAGAAAGTTATTTGGAATTGGTCGATCGCATTAAAGCTGTCTTACCAAGTAATGGCATTCGATCGGGAATTAAAATATCCTATTTTTAAAGCCAGTTCGAAATCTACCACACATCATTTAATTGTAGTATTTAGACGTATCGCTCACGAGTGATTTCATTGCTGGGTTCTGTGGTGAGACCGAGGAATCCCATCGGGAATCTCTGGACTTGATCAGACATGTCGTTTATTCTTTTTGTTACGTTTTTCCATATAGTCAAAGGGAGGTAAGCGATCTTCTCAAAGTTAGATTCAATATGTTTTTTTGCGAATTGTTCCTCATCCAGTATAGAATAAACATAGGATAAAAGCAGATAACTGATAATAACATTGCAGAAAACCAAAGCATATCGACATCTGAAGGATAATGTATCGAAGGAAGTTAAGAATAGGCGCCATCAAGAACTGGCAAATGTTTTCAGAGAAACAGCATTAAAGCATAACGAGGCTCTCGTTGGGACCGAGCAGTTGGTGCTTTTAGAAGAAGTATGTCTAATCTATGTTAGTTTACAGTGTTGGTTTCAGTGGAATAGGTTGATTTCAGTTTTATTCATTTATAATTCCCCGCATATCGTTTGTGGCAGTATAGGCTTTATTCATTTATAATATTGCTTTAATATGTCTCATGGCTCGGATTATTAAAGCTTCAGAAATTTATTCATAAAGCAATGAAATATTAGTGTATGCATTGCTGCTACAATTACTGGTACCGCTTTCGTTTTTTCCGGTTTATAAACATGTTTGATTCTATTTCCTGTTAAGTGATCTTGGGGGAGATTTTGGATTTTTACCAAATGCTTTCCAATAATAATGAATGATTGTTTTTTCACTTCATAACTTGATTTTTTACCCAACTTTTTATTTTACTCTTTTTGGAAATTTTTTATAAAAATGATTATCAATATCGTACCGAAATTTTGAACATTTCTAGACAAGTAAGCGTTCTTCCGAGCATCTGCGAGGTCGAATTGATGGCGGAGTTAATGTAATTATTCATAAATATTACAATGATGGTTCGGAATTGGTGGAGCTAAAACCTGGCGATTATGTTGCTGTTAAGGTAAGTAAATTCAAATTAAGTTGCCCCAATAATTTAATCATATGTTCTTCTGCTAACTCACAAATATAAGCCCTTTTCAGATAACATCTGCTAATTCACAAACGCTCCAAGCTTTGGCACTTCACACGATAAAGTTGAAGGATTTCGGAAACTTGAGGAAAAGTACTGATGAAGAACAGTTGATCGAAAGTGTTGCATAAATTTGCGCATTGATCAACTAAAAAAACATTTTTTGCCGATTGGATTTCTAGAAGTTTTCACTAGCGGAAATAATAGAGTGATATGATGTTGCTTGTTGCGCAATACTTTACTTTATTATTCATTTTTACATCTTATATTATAATTGTATGGGTCGCCACCACTTTGTCAATATGCTGGAGCTTTAGCTTGCTTCGGATATGTGATCCAGGTAACGATAAAAGCGATGGCACAATCTTCTCGCATGCGAACAACGTGGAAGGGGAACGATGTAATAAATTTACATATATAAAAAATATCTGCCGTTGAAATAAGACACCAAATAACTAGAAAAAATTTCCCAAAAGAAAAAATCTCTGGAAGATGAGTCCCGTACAACATTCCTCAACTCACTGATGGGTCGGAGACTTGAATTGCATAGCGCTACTGTAAATTTTCGCTTATCGTGGCCGTGAATTCAAAACTAAGCGATGACAGGTTGGCGGGATGAGGTAGGCAGGGTAGGGGACGGTATGGTTTAGGATCAGTATGGGTTTGTCGTGGAGTTTGCTTTTCGGGACTGCCGCTTAATCTGGGGAACTCTGCTTTTTCAAGTGTTCCATATCATCTCATAATTTTCCTAAATCTCTCTGGGAAACAGCCTTTGTATTGAGAGATCTAATTATGAAAACCTTCTGTTCAGTTGATCTTGTGCTTTTCTCACACTACCTTAAACATCATTAGGGCATTTGGGCTGGCAGTGATAACTTCTTAACGTTGCTAAGACATATGGAGTTCTTGTGCAATTACTGGTAGCATACGTCTTTCACTGATGGCCTATGAGTGCATCGTAATAAGGGCCAACCACGTTATGTCTAAACTTTTACCACTGAAAGTTTTAGTATTTTTCGGTGTTTAGTCATATATTATTGAACAGTGATAGGCGTAAGTTTGCTGCATTTCATGGTGTGTCTTGTTGATGACGTCGGCCTGTGATGTAACATTGTCGGAAATGTTTGTTTATAACTGTGGTTGTGTCAGTGGCCTTAATATACGTTGAATTGCCATGGCGTAAAAATCTATAATCAGAGCGATCTGATAGTTGAAGAATATTTTGACATGGTCATACGGCATATTTAGGCGCTTTTACTGTCCAGAACTTGTATTTTTAGAGAAGGGAAGAGGGAGAGAGAGAGAGACTAGAAAGATTTGCGTTTCTTCGCTTCAGTGTCATGTTTCTTTTACGGGAAATTTCTTCCCATAATTTCAGAGATTTATTTTTGGCACCAGAAACTGCATTCAATAACAACCGGCATCAAGAATCAAGATGGGTCATCAAAATTTATGGTTTTCGCATCCGCGCAAGTATGGTCCAGGTTCTCGCTCATGGTCAGTTCCAATTTAATCTCATTACCGTGTTCTGAGTTGTTTTGGATCTTTTCGTATTGGAAGTTATCGTTTCCTAGTCGAAGGCCTAAGGCGTCACTCGCAAATATGTTTGTAGCATCTTGGATCAGATAATCATGTTTTTAGCCGAGTTTGTTCGAATCATCATGGGTTAATCAGGAAATACGGACTTAATATGTGTCGACGATGTTTCAGAGAGTATGCTTCCGATATTGGATTCAGAAAGGTAAGAATCGGAAAAGGACATTCCATATTTACTAACTAATTTCATTTCCTATGAGAGTGAATATATTTTTCAAATCTAATTCTATGTGCAAATAGGGGAAATCTATTTCAGCTGAATTGATGAGCAGCAGAAAAAAGGAAGAAGTAATCGTGATCGTTCTTTCTCCTTATTCTTTTGTAACACTTGGTCATGTTTGGCTTTTCTTCTTATTCTGTTACATTTCTTTAATCTGTTGTAACATCAAGTTTTTCTTGGAATAAAATTCAAGTATTATTTTTGTTGCGCGCATTCATGGAAAATAATTATGCGTACCTACTCTTCCGCAGTATTCCATTTATAGTTCTTTCGTAGATGGACTTGCACATCCTTTTTAGCTTTAGTTGGACTTAGAGCTTTTTTTTAGTTTTCGGAATTTGGGGACCTTGGCAGTGACTGTGCTTTATGTCATATGTACGCTGCGAAATATCGGATGTTCAGGTAGAGCCGGTTAGGTTCGTTGTGATCAGATGCTGTTACAATGAGTATCCGGTCTCCATGTTATATGATATATACTTCAATTACAAGATGCATTCAATTGTCGGTATATTTTAGTGATAGAGATGGATAGTAATGATATTCCGGAAGTTTTGGTTGCTAATCGGCAAAACCAACTTGTCTTCTTGACAGGACTGGATATCATCAATAATAGGTCGCATGCTGCGATCTTTTCAGCTTTTACTGTAAATCGAGAGCAAGATCGTCCACCAATTAATTACGCAATGCTAGATGGTACTCAAATGTTGTACGAATCAAAAGTACACAAACAAACGGTATGATTTAGAATGCTATAGTAAAATGAGTAATAAGATTAGAGGAAAACAAGAATTGTGGGTAAGTTCGAAATAATAAAAAGATGAGAAGGAATAGAAGGTGGGGGCAGATTCTAGTTTTCCAAGTTTTGAGGGACAGGAATTGTGAGCATTTCAGATATCGAGTTTTTCGCGTGGATTTATTAGAGTGAATTGGATCAAAAAGTACGCCAATGAATTGCCATCCGTTATCGTACTCTTTGCTGATTTGGGTTGGGATCATCCGTCTTGGAATGAAAAAGCTACGGAATGTGAATCGAAAATTTCATCACTTAGGTATTATTCAAAAGTTTGTGGTCCAAGTTTGGAATTTCTCATCAATCGGACTGTTCGAAATTCTCCTTATTCCGTTTGCACCGTAGATATATATATATGACTTTTTTCGGGAGTGGTGGTAGATAACCGTAACTTTCAATATAGTGATCAAAAAAAAGGCAGTTAGTATGGTATAATTAAAATATACTTTAGGACAAGCATCGGAAGCCATGCAACTCGAATTTGTATTGTGTTACTACAGCAAACTCAGCCAATAGACAGTCCATTAGCTACCGAAAGAACAACCAAACTTTGTCAACTATGTCAACTTCCAACGAAACAGTTGTTTATTTTACCCATTGGCGAACGAATGTTTTCATCAGTTTTAAGGTTTTTGTTTCATTTATTTACTCGTATTCTCATAATCTATTTTCGATCTTATTTCCTTTGAAGAGTTAAGCGGGATCAGTTTAATTTTACATTTGTTCTAGGTATAGATGTATGAAAATCGAGTATCCCTGGCCATCTTTTTAGCAAAAAACATTTTTTGACTATTAGAAATTTATGACTATTAGAAATTAAACCTTATTAAACCATAAGTTTTATAGCATCATGCTTTTGCAGGCTTGAAACCGCATTCCATGAATTAGCTCAAGCATTCTATCAACAGTGTCTGAAATCGGTCCGCGCGCGATCGACACCAAATAATTCTTCCAATCTTATCATTCGTCAACAGTTTAAACTGGCATTCCTTTCGGAATTACGGCAAGATACGCACACGGCACTCAGGTCATCATTTTTTCCATTGCTTATTTCCATTATTTTTTCCACGAATGAATCCTTTTCGAGATTCATAGTCCGATAATAATTATATCTTTATTGAAAAGTTTTGTTTCTCTGTTATGATTCATAGTTCGCATCCTTCCCATATTTTTGATTTTTAAGAGAAACATATAAGTGAATCATTTTATTCGATCAAGTTTTCTCTGTTGTTCTCTTTATAGCATGGATTTTTACCTCACTGATTAATTCGAGATATCTCGGTAGGATGCCTGGAGGAAACCTTTTTTTTTGTTTGAAGTAATTGCTCAGTACATTGCTTGGTTTAAAGTGCCACTTTTTTTTTCTAGTTTTCATCTGTGAAATTTGAAATATCCGGAATCAGTAGCGGAAAGTTTGGATGATGTGAATGAGGAACGTATAATTTGAGTTTTGGAAATCTGTCGTTTAAAAAAGACTAATAAATCGGACTCCTCACTTCTTACAGTTGATTTATCCCAGGCTTTGCTTGATCTGAGAAATTTGCTTTGTCTCTAGATGGTTTTTACTGAAGGTATTCAAAAGTGCTCATTAAATAATGAGATAATTTCTTTCTAAGGAATAGTAAAACAGTATTTGGGCTTGTCTCATTAAACGCAAATTGAAAAATCACAATCCAATCATTACTTAGTTATTTTAGGCAATGATGTTGTGGTTACTGACGATTTTTTCTCTTAAATTTATTTTAGACATTATAAGTTAGCATATCAACATTGTACCGAGTGCGAAATCATCGACAGTGAAATATTTGAACTACGTGCAGTGGCTGGACTCCTAAATTACAAGGTTACATTCTTCATAGCTTTTGATGAAATACTCAGTGGTGCCGAAAATGATTGAGTTGGGAACTCTTTGGGTGGATTGCAATGAAAAGACTTTGAAATGAAAAAACTGTTCGAAAATTTAAAGGAACATTCTAAATGAGAGATCTTCATATCATTTCCAGATATGTCAGTTATCATTTTTTCACAGTGCAGCCTTAGAAGCATTAGCACAACAACGGCGGCATAATAACGCGTTTTTCTGCTTACCTCCAGGTTCGTATCCATCTTCAGTCATTGCATCAATTGAGCATTTATTATGGAAAGGCAAACAGGTCTGTTTCCATGCTTTTGGCTTTTGATTCCTCATAGTTATAATAACAAGTGATTTTATACTTCGTTTTAAACATTCTCTCAGTTTTGTACATTAGGTTTATTTCAGTGTTCGTTATTTGCAAATTTGTTTGAACAAGCCGTAATGGGTGGTTTAGTTGCCGTGTCAACTCAACATCCTGGAATGTATCTTCAAGCAGCAGCTTACTATTACCGGCAAGCAAACGATGCTGTCACTACCTTAAATACTTCGTCGCAGTTCGTTGGGTCAGTTTACCCAAGCCCTGACCCTTTGGTACCAACCGCAGATATTTTTTATGGTCAGAGGCCATGGAGAGCGACTACGAAAAATGGCAGTCTGTCAGATCCGGAAACTGAAAAGAATGCCCTTATCGCACTTGAGGTCATTTCTATATAATGTTGAAGTTTACCTTCTCTCTCCTATTTAAGTTCAATTTTAAATTTTTCGATTTTTAATCATAACATATGACCTTAATTGTTAAAAACAATGCATTCTAGTAATTGAAAGAAGTAAATGTTATCTTCAGTTACGATGTTCTCCAAATCACGACCGATGCATTGCTCTACTTTCCTCTGCAATGTCACAGTTCAAGAAATACAAATGTTTACGAATGCAACGTTATATGATGCTCTTATTATCAGATGAATACTTTGTAACAGGTCAATTCGCCAAAGCTTTGCAGGTATTATGATGGTTTTTGTTGTGATGGTTCTTACCTATATTTTCCAAATTACCGATCGCTTTTAATTTCAGTTTGCATCACATTTAATTTGGGAATGTCGTCGGGAAGGTTTCACACAGCCAATTACGATGCTTCTTATGCGTGCTCTTATATGTGCATTTCGAATAGCAGACGTGAAGGAATTTATGACGCTTAGTGTGCAAATGCTTAACTTACACACATTCCCGACTTTCGCTTCTATTACGGAACAAATTATAGCAAATATTGGACTAATTCGCCAAGGCTTCCCACCGCATATACCTATCCCACATTCTAATATGTCTTCGGCCGAGGTTCCTTATTTCTCATATTTATTAGCATATTAATTTACCTAGCTTATTCAAATGGGTAATGTGACTTGAATTTTCTGATTAATACTCATTTTGCTTTACACTTCTACCCTATGAGGCATCGGTAAGTTTTTCCGTTATCCTCGTTGCAAAAGATCACAGGTGGTCCTATCATGAAATGTTGAACTTCATTCGTATTTCTTTAATGAATTTTAATAAAAATTACGAATTGGAATATGAAATAGATGAGTGGATTCAGATCAGTTCGGATAATTGTAATATTTTAAAGTATTTTTACCAACTTTGAAGGTAGAAGCATGCCAGTATCTTTGGAAGACAACATTTGCTGAGCGTGTATTTTTTTCGATAAACGCGCCTCGTATTGATGCGTTCATCCGTGCTCGAGTTGCTTTTCTTAACAATACCATAGAAACTGTTCATGCCGACTCATTGATTCTTCTTATGGTAATTTTTGTTTAGTTTGATATGATTGGTGATCTGTTTTCTAACAGTTTTTGGTTCTACATTAAGGATTTATGACCCTTGCTTCTGCATTTACGAAAGCTTTTAACTGGTATTTAAAGCATGCCACTATTTGAACGTTTGTAAGTTATTACGAACATTCATTTAGGTCGCTCTTTCATCGTACTCTACTAAAACGGTTTTTTTCGAAAGAATGAAAATTACTGTCAATGATGGGAGTAAGGAAACCGGACCGTTGCCACTGTATGAATTTACCGAGGACAATATCGAAATTAGTCCAAGGAAGGAAACTGTTAAAATGTACAAGATGTCATTGCCGCAGTCGTGCTGCACGACTGCTAGACAACTTGTGGTAATAATCTTTTCCAGTATTTCTTTTTGGGTTATTTTTGTCAGAGTCAGAAAACTTTCAGGAAGAAGTTTAAAACTGGTCATATATTACTCAATTTTTTCCAATTATATAAATAAATGAACAAATAAATAAATAGTAAAGTAGAGTACAACTTTTCTTTTAAAGGTGAACGGATTGAGCTTAGAAATTGGTTCCATACATTCATCTGTTTATGGCACAATGGATTGGGATGCTCAGTCATTGTCATATGGCACCTATGACAATTCTTACATGAATTCCATATTGGACGCATGTGTCGGTCAGACGACACTTAAGTAAGTTCGACATTTTTCTCCTAAATTTTGTTCTATTGTTTTTTTACATTTTCTTATTTGTTTCTGGTTTTAGCTAGTTTTGTTGTAACACTGTTTTCAAATTGTTTTTTTGTCAGAATCGAACCTCGTGAAGCTCATTTTCGTCTTGAAGGAACTAATCAAAGTGAAACATTGC
>NW_018108339.1:0-7609 GCF_000183805.2 Loa loa | reverse complement strand
TAAATAGTAAAGTAGAGTACAACTTTCTTTTAAAGGTGAACGGATTGAGCTTAGAAATTGGTTCCATACATTCATCTGTTTATGGCACAATGGATTGGGATGCTCAGTCATTGTCATATGGCACCTATGACAATTCTTACATGAATTCCATATTGGACGCATGTGTCGGTCAGACGACACTTAAGTAAGTTCGACATTTTTCTCCTAAATTTTGTTCTATTGTTTTTTTACATTTTCTTATTTGTTTCTGGTTTTAGCTAGTTTTGTTGTAACACTGTTTTCAAATTGTTTTTTTGTCAGAATCGAACCTCGTGAAGCTCATTTTCGTCTTGAAGGAACTAATCAAAGTGAAACATTGCTTGGTGAAATTGCTACAATACCGCTATCATTCATATGTGAGGAAAACAGTCCAATAAGAAGTATTAGGTATGCCTATCTTCATGCATGGAATATTTTTTTAATCAAATTGAATTACCTGATAAATTCTATTGCAGACTAGATTGGTGCTTGGATACGAAGGAAGAGACGGTTGGAGCTGTAGTCTTTGTCAACGAAGAAAATCAGTTTGTTCCAAATGGTACAAAAGTTTTGGAATACAGTAACCCTCAAATTCCACCATTTAAGGTCAAAACTTCGTTTTATTAGAGTTTTATCTCCTCTGCATTATGTAATCTGTTCAGCAACATATATGCTCATACGTTGTATGGTTTCATATCAATTCATTGCTTCACGCATCGGAAGTTTCAAAGATCAATGAACTTTGCTTTAGCTGATTTCCCTTTTAAATATTCAGAGTTCACAAACAGTGATTTTTCAGGTCCAGTTAAATGTAAGATACTGCTGCCATACCATCTGCTCGACGAGTATGTCCTTAATGGTGTGTTTTTAAATATCTTAATGGTATATTTAAATATGTTTCGCAAAATAAACGTTCTTTACGATGAATCTTTGTTTTTATAGGTCTTTATACCGCTCGACGATATGACGGTACAGAAACACTTCTCAATATTATTGAAGTCGCGGCCTTCATTCGATATTAACACTAAAATACTAACTATAAACGTTAGTTTTCGAGTGAAGTGATATAACTTTAAAATAAATGGAACAAATTCAAGTTTAACATGAATTACTCATTAGATTTCTTGTCCTCAGGGTGTATATACTGTGCTTTTTATATTATCAAAGATGTCAAGTTATGGACATAAAGATGAAGTCACCGCAAATAATTGGGATATCTTTTTTATTTTACATTTCTTATTTTTAACTCTCGAAGTTTAGTTTTTGTGCATCATTCTTATTGCAGAATGATATTATCGAAAATCCGCTTGCGGAAACCAACTTCTTCATTCGGACAGATGTAACAGCAGTCGCAGATGTGGTTATTTCGGAAGTATCATGGAGACCGGTATGTTGGCATTGTATTTGTGTTATTATTAGGTATTTTGTCGTAAGCAAACATAGAATTTGTAGCCACTAAGATGTTCTATTAAATTATTATGAATCTTAAGATGATAAATTCGTGAGAAACAAACCGTGTAAACATGGTGCCATGATGTATTGAAATAGGACATTTCATATGCCGCGCTAAATCGTCCATGTAATGTGCAATGAGAATGGCGAAGTGATAGCGTTAGCAAGATATTCCGAAGATTATGAAGAAAATGCTAAATTTATAAAATACATAATAAAATCATAGTGTTCCCTTTGGAAGTATATTGCTTCGTTCCATCTTCGTGAATTACATTTCTAATTATTTTAAAAATCTCAGTAACAATCAATAATATCTTTTGTGAAGTTGGATGAGTTGCACATGAAGTCAGCACTTGATCTGTTACCTTTTTTTTTCCTTTTTTCCTTCCTTGTTTTTCCAAAACATTATTCAGGTGTACATCTTTATCTTTATTACTGAAACTGATAAAATTGTGTGCTAAAATTGATATCATAATATCGCATCTATAATCAACAATTCAACCATATCTGCATAAACTGACAGTAGTTCTGGGAATGTGGTCAGATCAAAAGCAAAAACAAATATTGTCTGAAACTTGATATTATTACTGGTATTGTTCACTATGTGTATTACTTTTAGGGTATTGAAGTGGAAACTGATAAAGACGAAAAGATTTTGCTAAATGGTAAGTGGTAAACTTATCTTCTTATATCGTGAGGTACTACCAAACTAATTTAGTTGTTACAGATGAAATTTGCTGCCTTGAGAGCGATGTAATAACTGTCAGCTCACCTGTACGATTTTCATTGAAAGCAGAAAATAAGCGATGTGATTTGGGTGAAATATGTATACATTGGCGAAGGTTAAATTTAGATTTAATAAAATAATTTAAATTGTGTCAAAGAATTTCACGTTCTCATGTGCGTTGTTACAAAGAATTTTATTGTCATTTCCAACATAACTTGAATAATCCATGTTGCAGGAATACTTCATTGGATGGGTGGGTTATGTCCCAACTTAGCATTGGATCTGTCCTTGTGAAAAATTCCCCATTGTCAATTGAAGCGGAACTTCGAACTTCTTATCTCATTGTACGAACAGCAATTCCAGTTATTTTCACAATTAGGAATCTGTATTGCAAAATGATCGATTTGCAGATGATATTAGAACCGGCGGATGTGTTTGTGTTCGCTGGCAACAAAAAGGTTTCCTTTGTTAGATTACTGTCTTCTTCACATCGATATTTAAGAACTTCCAAATCATTTTTAATGTCACTATTTTTACAAAATTTTTGATGACTTGAAGTTTTTGAGAAACATTAACTTATTGCAATGACGCAGCAGCCAACTTAATTATTTTGAATTATATGATGATAACTGATAAATCTGACCAATTCAAGTAGTATGATGGTAGCTGATAAATCTACTGGTTCAAGTAGTATAATGGTAATTGATAGATTTAAATAATGTTTAGTATATAGAAGACACAGCAGTATTAAAGAACTTCCATTTTATTCCATCTTATCTCCTACAAGAATGTTAAACCTATAAGGATATTGGTTACTCTCCTGCCGCTTTTTTCCTTAATACGACTTTCTGTTATGATTAGTTTCGTTTAGTTTTCCTAGTGATTAATATTCATTTAAGCCGAACAAAGTTTCGTTTAGATTTTCCTAGTGACTAATATTCATTTAAGCCAAACAACATTTTATCCTCAATATTTTATCCCTCCTTTCATTTTATCCTTAATTCACCACTACTTGCGATGTTTTTGTTCCAGCTTTTTAGTTTTTAATTTTATTTAAAGTTTTTCCTGAAAATAATTTAATTAATTTGCATTTCTAAAAGTTAAAATCTCCTAATGGTTTTTGCTTTTGTACGAAGGTTTTATTCTTTATAAACCAAATTTTGTCCTCAAAAAAGAAGCTATATAATGCATGTTTATGATATGGATCGAAAATGGCAGTGTTTTTTGTTAGAAATGAGAGAGTATCAACAGTTATTCAAGATTTGCTTTCAATACACTCAGTGCTAGTAGAGCTTAAAAGTGCTGTCAACGATTGATGTCACTTTTTCTTGGTTGCCCTTAAAATGAATGTAAATTGCTAAGTGTATATGTTGTCTTGGACATTTTTCCTTATCATTTCATTGCCTCTTCAAATGACTACAATTTTTTTCGCCTGGCTGATCTCTGCATGAAACTTTATTCTAGCATACCTCTATCTTAAATATGCATTACCCACAAAATTGTAGATAAATTATGCATAATTATTGAGAAATACCTAGTTAAAAAAAAAAAAAAAAACAAAGACATGTATGCAAGCAACCAGAAAGCAGGAAAATTTTAATTCTTATCATTTAAGCCAAATTTTGTCAATTTGAAAAACAGAAACATTGTACCTTAAAGAATGCGACCAAAGAACAATTTGAACATACCATCACCCTTCTACTCTCATCCATTTTAAAAATTTTTTCTAGCTTTATTTAATTTGTTTGTTTATTTTTTTCTATTTAAAATTGACATTTGTAAACATGTGATATAGGAAGCGGCATTCTTAGATGTAGTTTGCGATTTCACTCACAGTATCATTGCATTGTGTACTTTCCTGATCAACCAACCACCTGAAGTATTCGAGGGAAAATTTGTCTCAGGAAAGTTGATCATTTTCCGGGGAATAGTTCGTCTTATTAATAAGACTGCTAATAAGACAAAATTTACAGTGAAATTGATTAAATTTATTGTATTGTTCCAATTATCAGATATGTGACTAAATATGCACTACTTTGGAATTATTGCAATCTGAAGATGTTTCTTCATACTTTAAAGCATACATTGTTGTTGTTGATTAAGTATGATCAAAAAATAAAATTCTGTGTCGTATAATATTTTATGCTATTGTCTTATCACAGTAAAGCGCTTACATAATCTAGTCATCTTTTTAGCATTAGAAATGAAACTCATTAATTACTTCATTCATATTTAAGTTGACAAATCACTGCTTACATTTTTATCCTCTGTTCATTTCATTTTTTTGCTAAAAAAATGATGAAGTGGTAATGATCTTTGATCATTTAAAGCTTATCTTGGAACTGATCAATGTCGTTTTTTCTTTTTCCTGACTGTATCACATTTAATGGCCAGTTTTTTGAAATGGGACTGAATTTTGAGTTATCGGTTCAGTTATTGCTTTGATTAAAAAAAAAAAAGAAAAGACGAATGTCTCTGATATCAGTAATCAATTTTTTGAAAAATTTCGCTAAAAAAATTTATGTTAAGGAAACAAATTGATATTCTTTCAAATTGACAAATTTTTGCAATCAATCAACATTTAAAAATTGTTACAATAAAGTATTGGGATGAAGGAAGGAAGATGAAAGAACGTCTTCTACTGTTCATAAATATATGTTGACATCAATAGAAAGAAAAAAGAAAAATGCAGGAAATAATTTTAATAAAAGATATCAATTCACAAAATGAAATTATTTATTGATGCATTTAATATGTCATCTATCCTTTTCATCAGTTAACATTCCATTTGATCATACATCCATCCATCTATCTATCCTTTCAAAAAAATATTTTTTTGAAAATAAACAAAGGTAATTAGTTAAAATAATTTCCTTCAATCAAAAAAAAAGAAACGAATCATTCTTTTTGGCTAAAAGTTATCTTTTTTTTTCTCCCTCGTTCAATTTTCAAATTTTTATTACAGCATTATCAACAAACGTTAGTTAACAGTTTTCATAGAAGAATGATTGATGTTTAAAGGTAGTGTGATTTCTTAAAAGATAACTAACTAAATTGAAATGAGTTAGACTAGACCGGATACAGTCTCTTTTCATTTTTTATTTTTACCTTATCATCATCATTATCATTGTCATTCCAACTATCATTCTATATATCACCATTATCATTCCAACCGTAATTTTATAGTTAATTAACGGTAATATAAGTGAAGATGAAAGAATGAGAAAAAGAAAAGAAGAGCAGAGATTGTAAAGACTGCTTACTTATCATTCCTTATTTACTGCGTACTTATCATTTTCTGTTTAATGCACACTTTTTCTAGTTACTGCATATTTATCACTTCATATTTATTTTTTCCTGGCATAGTATCATCTGATTAAGTCTTTTTCAGTTTATTCTATTTTATTTCATGTATTACTCTGGTATTACACATATAAATACATTATTAGCTCTTGTACTCTTTTCTTTTCTTTTTTTACATTGTTCTACACCAATATCAAAGATGCAGATTTTTCATAGTAACATTAATCAAGAATGCATCAGGAATTATGTAGCTCGAAGTAAAATGACCTGAAGCCCAATTTGCTATCCCATAATAGAAAGATGAAGTGATGTGCTGTTATACTTTTTTCCTTTTTCTTCAAACTACTCTTCGTTTTGAAAATAATTAATTGTTTGTATTAATTGTTTTGAACATAATTAATTGTCTTCATTTAATTGCACAGCATTGTACCATCTTTGCAAATAAAATTTTTATGGCCAGGTTCTGTTTATCATTCACTGATGAATGATTAAACAACGAGACAATTTGAGAGGCAATGGTGAAATAGATAACGGAAGTGTTAACAGGATATCAGAAACAGGATGCTGGAATGCTGGGAGTGTGATAGTAGGCCAATAGAGAAAGAACAATTGGAGTGATATAAAATAAATATTCTTCAAAGATGCATTTCAATGTTTTTAGCTTCCTTTTCTTATCGTTAAATTCATATAAGTTGTCCTATTTAAATCATCCATCTTCTTCAGTTATTTCTCATTACCATTTTTCTTTTTCTAGGTTAATTTTACCCACAAAATAGATCGTCTTTTCATGTATTAGATAATTAAATTAGGTAATTGAATGCTTCGTTCACGTTAAGTAATTGGAGACAATGGTAAATGCCATTTTTGGGTAATGTCAAATTCATATTCAAATTTTGGAGGTGGAAAAATGCGGTTATTTTAAGAATGTAACTTAGTCTTTTGTTGGTACTCCAAATCATAATTTATTTTGTACTAAATTTTGATTCCTAAATGAACTTCCTGTTTTGCTTTTTACTGGATAGTTATTGACGTTTTACCTAACGAATATACGTAACATCCATTTCAAATAGTTCTAAGGTTGGCACCTTTCTCCTATCCAACAAATAGTAGCTACGCTTCAATCTCTCGTTACTTTTTTTTGCTGTGCTAAACAATTAAAATGGTTAGAATAACATCTGATTGACGGTTTTTCCTTCCATCTCTTTGCAATTTCCATTCCGGATTTCACTGCATCAGGTGTACCATTTTTGTGTTTTAATATGTTCCTCCTTTAGTTAGACTCGTATTTTTGCCTACTGAAAAAATAGAAGTATACATTTATTATATTATTTTTTTGTGTTCTTTTTCAGATCGATATCCGTTTATTACCATCGGAAATTTATGAATATAAAGTATCAGTGATAGCCCTTTGCGCTGGTCGTTTACCATTCCCGAAGCTTACAATTCGAAGTTCAATGTTTGATTCAACAACATTGGATGAAATTATTAGTCTTTCAATTCCCGATGCTATATTTATACTAGTCAGTTTACTTTTTCTTTCTGAAATAATTCCAAAAAATCTATTATAGTAGGTGGGCATATTCCCTTAAAAGTATTAAAATTTCGATAAAATAATGCTTTTCAAGACATTTAGAATCTTTTTTTTCTTCGAAAAAATTTGTTTTTTGAAAAATACTTCATGTATCATTTTATCGCGTGTATCTATCTATTAGTGTTCGTACAGGGTGATAATTATATTTGAATTATGAAGAAGATGCATTTTACGAGTTGTTCGATTCTTGATTTATGATAAATAGCAGAATTTTCGTCGATATTTCGGTTGCCGAAATAGCGTCCGATTGTGGAACGACCGAATGCATAGTGGTTGAGGATGAATTTAATGATGATATTTGCATAGTTGAATGGTTGGTTACATTAAATGAGAATGTTGCTATTTTTCAGCCTCTAGCAAAAATGTGAAATGCGACAACAATTTCGGTTGGTTGGTTTCTGGTCAGACTGATTTACTGCTGGTGCTGTTGTTGTTGTTGTTGTTGTTGCTGCTGCTGCTGCTGCTGCTGCTGCTGCTGCTGCTGCTGCTGCTGCTGCTGCTGCTGCTGCTGCTGATGC
>NW_018108338.1:111382-141982 GCF_000183805.2 Loa loa | reverse complement strand
ATTAAAAGAATCAGTTTGACAAATTGGTGTTGTGAGATTTTTTTTTATTGTGTCCAGATACAATTGTACCGTCATCTGAGTGATAGAATGTTGCTACAAAAACCAGAACTTACTGAAAGACCGAGGTTTAAAAAAACAGTAAAATCAGAGAAAAGCACGTTGGACACATTTCATCCCAAAGATTTTGTTCTGAAATGTTCTTGAATTTTTTCGAAACATGACAGTTTTTTATGTTGATATTGTGTAAAGTCCAGATTTGAAATAACTGTTGCAGCGCTGTTGGAAAAGTGCGGGCAACACATATATTTTCGAACAGGGGCTGTCCAGTGTAAGTTCTCATTCTATCGCGAAATAAATGGAAACCTCTATAAATTTGTTTAAATCTATAGATCCAACAAATTGCCAAGGATAT
Source organism: Loa loa (assembly GCF_000183805.2). NCBI lineage: Eukaryota > Metazoa > Nematoda > Chromadorea > Rhabditida > Onchocercidae > Loa > Loa loa. The sequence continues at coordinate 141,570 of NW_018108338.1, read as the reverse complement.
CAGCAATTGCTTTAATTACGACTAAATGCTGTAAATAATTTTAATAGTTACAGCCGACTCCAAAAGAACAACTGGATACGGAGAGAATCGCGAAACAAACAATATTCTATGCGAAGCAACTTGAAATGATTGTATAAATAGGAGAGAATTGAGAATGAATGATTTTTCTTTGAATAAATCTATTTGTTGCTGTTACTGACAAACAAGAAATTAGTTTTACTTTCTTCGCTTGATTCAGTTATCAAGACCACGATAGTTTTTTTGATACAGGTTAACTGTAGTGGTGCAGCCTGTGACTACATGCACTGATATTCATGACTTTTTTGCAGGGAATTATCTATTTGAAACATGAGATCATTACTTCTCATCGCCAGCTAGGTTTTCGATATCTTGGTAGTATGACATTAGTGCCATAGTTTTTCGATTTTTACGAATTGTTTAAAAACAATTTCCTTGGTGCTTCCATGCTGCTTACATGATGTTGGAATGTCTAAGGGAATTCTTGAAGAATTTTGTTAGGCAAAGGAAATGGTATAAAACAGTTTGGGCCTTTCAATACGAGCAAAACAGTTTGTTCGCCTTCCACTAATGAGACGTTTAAAATATTTGGGCGACGTAGCAATAAATTCCACGCGTTCATATTAATTTTAGTGCCCGGAGGAAGGGCATTTACGGGATTCCAGCTGCTAAATTTAAGAGATACACTGATGAGGAATGCCAAACATTACCTGAGGATGTGTTGCTTCGAAGATGAGAACTGCTTTTAGCATTTAATCTCATCCTAAGCGGAAACACCTGGGGAACACTGCTACGGACTTTTTAAATATTGTGCCATTACTGATTAAGATTTCGTAAACCCGTAACAGTGTTTTGAATATAGAAATCATGCAGCGAAGTCTAAACAACACCAGAGATCATAGATTTTTTGTTGAGGCAGAATATAAATAGGTTGATGGATTAATTATTTATCATTTCTTAAACTTAGTAAAACAACTATTGGTGTGATATTAATTGTAGTGATATAGTCGTTCGCTAGCCGTGTCTTAGAGTCATAAAGGACAGAGGTGAATAGATATTCGCAGAGATAACAATGTCTATAAAGCGGAAAAAGTTCGGTTTGTAGTCTTTGTTTTAAATGTCCACTGTTTCATCTATAATTTCTTACTTATTTTGATTAGAATAAACAAATGAGTTAAAAAGGAAACGTTATCAACAATAAAAGCAGAGACTGTTGAGAATGAGTGGAAATATTTTGGACTTTTGATAAAAAAGGAATAGTTTAGGAGATGATTGGGATGATATAGACATCGATGAGGAGGATGAAAAACACATTGAGGAGCTGGAGGAACAATCCATGGAGGAACGATTACAACTTAAAAAGATACAGGTAAGTTCATGGGGAGCATTCAAGCAATGTGTTACACGTTTCAAGTCTCAGTTTTTTTAAATGCTAAAAGCTGAGATATCTCTATGTGCTAAAATCGCCATCTAAAATAACGACCTGAGCACACAAATAAACCCAAGACAATTCTATCCAGTGTCATATTATGTTATATTATGGTTTGAACCTGTTTAAGCGTTTCACTAGAAATTTTGCCTTTTTTCCGTAAAAAGGAGATGGAGAAGAGAGAACAGGAAAGAAGGAAACGAGAAAAAGAGAAGGAGAAACAGCGCAAGTCACCCGCGAAGAGACCGAAGCTACCAATTGGTGTCCTTATCAATACTGACAGAAGCAGGTCTTCCTACCTAACCTAACTAGTTAGGAATAACTTTACCTAACCTTTCGATTAAGGGATCCACGTAACTATCCTATATTCTATTCCGTTTTTATGGTATCAAATATTCTACCCGTAACTTCATCTCCCAAAACATTGGGTAGAGTTTCTTATAAGTCCCTTCTGTCGGTTTTCAGGATTGCATCTTCGCAGTATTTCCAAAATGTTCGTTAAAGCTTGTTTAATACTTTCAACTACATAGGCAAAGGATATAATCTGTGCTGCGTTTTTGGCACAAGCATCATTTAGGAATTATGATTGGGAAGCAAATTTTCCGATGTTTGAGTGAAATCAATAATTGGTTGCTTGACTGAGAGGTACCAAACAGTCAAAAAACAGTGCGTAATTTAAAAAAAAAAAAAAATATGTTTCTTCTTTGGAAGTAAAGCAACAACCATTCTGATAGTTTCAAAGACTTCTATTTTTTTTTTAGGTATGAAGTCCTTGAATTATTGGGTGCTGGAGGTTTTGGAGACGTTTACAAAGTACGGCAAAAGGATGGGGCTGGAAGAGATGATGATACCTTTGCTTTGAAAACTGAAACAAATACCTCAGGAAAGACACTCAATCGACTGAAAGTAAATCCCTCAATTATTTTCGGAGATAGTATCTGTGAAGACTTGCAGAAGCGACTATTTTGCTAGTTTCGAAGATGGAGAGTATTCATTGTCTCATTGATTTATTTATCACTAAAGAACTGTTCATTATTATGCGGAAAACTCTTTTAATACTAATTCCCCTTCTGTTAATTCTTTTCATCTTCCCGTTTTCCGACCCATTTGCTACTATTCACAGTCAACTATGACCAACGTTGCTCTTTCTGCTAGAGTTCAACCCTCGAAGCTATTACGAAGACTTTTGCTTCACGAAATTCCCAGAAAAGTAGTCTAAATTAAGCAGCGGAAGATTTGAAACATTTCTTTGCTTTATAAACAGATGGAGATGACTATTTTGCAAGAATGTGAAAGTCTGCCGGAGGAGAAACGGAAGCATTTTATCAAAATGACTGATAGAGGTAAGACTTATTACAGTTAGTGATCAGTGTTATCACTAGTCTGAATCACTGAGGTGTCTGATGCATTCAGCAATACTGAGAAGAAGTTCATGAGGCCATGGTAATGGCGCTCTTAACATGCATTAGGAGAAAGTGTTTGGCAAATCAGTGGAAGGAAATAATAATGAAACGAAATGTATTTTCTTACTTATATATCTCATTCATCCACCAAATGTATTCTATTTTTTTTTGGCCAGGACGGACAGAATCATTCAAATTCATTGTGATGCAATTGGTGGGTATTAGCGTTGATAAACTTCAAAAACAACAACCTAAAAAACACTTCACGTTTGTCTTCTTATGCTTTCTTCTTCTCACGATTATCTCAAATAGCCGAATTCTTTGAGGCATTTTAACTGCCACAAACACTTCCAATTCCTTATCATAGTTCCCCTCCTTCTTTCGCTCTTGTCTACAACGCCCCAAAATCTCAAGCCGCTCGCATACCGTTTTTTTTTTTCGCCTGATTAGTGTTTGATTGATCCTAGAGTTACATGCGAAAACCGATCATAAACGTGATTGAATAGTACGGTAAAACTATTCAATATTATTTAGACTCTCGACCACCATAAAATTGAGTCTTCAAACTTTGGAAGGAATAGAAAATTTGCATGATCTTGGCTATCTACATCGAGACATTAAACCACAGAACTTCTCGATTGGTTTAAAAGAAAAAGCCAATGTTGTCTACGTGCTCGACTTTGGTATTGCACGCCGATATATCGAAAAAGATAGCAAAGCGATCAGGTTAGATTACATCAGTTTAATACTGTTGGATGAACATCGTTCGATTACATATCTTTATATCACTTATTTTCCGGTGATTAGCCTAATTTCATTCATTGTGTAATATAATAGGTTTACTAGCTACGATTTAAAATATTTCTGAAGAGTGGGATAATTTCAATCTTGGCCAAAAGATGACAGTGGTATTCAACATCTTGAGGTTACCTCGGAAAATGGTACGATTTCTCGGTACAATACGATTTGCATCACGAAACTGTCATCATTCACGCGAACAATGCCGAAGAGATGACCTTGAATCATGGGTATACATGTTGATCGAGTTCACGGAGTACGCATCATTGCCTTGGTCGAAGATGGTTGATCGTCACACTGTTTGCAGGGAAAAGGAACGACTTTTTGCTGGCTCATGTTTGTTTATTTCTTTTCCCTGGACGTGATGCTATCAAAAACTTCAAACTTGAAGTTTTGTAAATTAAGGAAATCGTTAGTTGCTAGCAATAAGTAGAAATATGCAAGTATATAAATCTTTAATTATTGTAACGGGGGAAACACTGAATGGACCTTTGTCTCGGGTCAAGTGGATGTTTGAGGAATCAGCTAAAAGTTGACTTCTAGTCCTCGATTTCCAGTCTTGCTCTTGTCAAAATAAGCCTTTGATTTTAGTGTGTTAATTTTTAGATACGAAACACATAGCAAGCTTACCAGAGGAAATACATAAGATTTTGAAATATATCAACGAGCTGAATTTCCAAAATACACCAGACTATGAGTACATAGCAACGATGTTGAAGCGAGCAGCAGCACGAAGACATGTCAGTATTACCGTCAAATTCGACTGGGAAGAGTCCGAGGTCTCTCGTAATTCAATTCCTTTGCACGGGAATACTATGAAATACTGAATAGCTCAACCAAAGGTAAAGTAAACAGAATGGTTTGAGGAATGGCACAGTCGGAATATCTCATAAGGACATTTTTCGTATGACAGCCGTGCCTACATCACGTATTAGAAGTACTTCACACTGAATGATCAGACAATTGCTGTGTCAAGAAAGTGGTGCTTGGCTAATGCGTAATGTTATTTTGAATTAACGGATATGCACGTCATGTAGCATTGAACTGTGATTTTGTGGCATCTTGACGTTGGTTTCAATTATCAGTTCTTTTCGGAAATTTGTTCGCAGTTTTGACGCATCCGACAAAAGGTTCTCAGTTGGGGAAGACCTGTTGGTCAGACAAACATTCCCGGTCGGAAGAGTTTGGAATTAAGTAAAAATTTATTGATAGCCAATTTATGGTCAATTTTGTAGAATAGCACGTCTAGAAAAATTTCCGAATAGCTGGAAAATTGCTTATGTAGAATAACACTGTAGAGCGAAAGGCATGCTGATAAGAAAATGGTTAGCAGTGATGATAAATGCAAAATTCGAAACGAGAAATCGGAAGGCCGCAAGTCAAAGAACACCTAGTGAGAGCTAAAAGAAATCATACGGATTCCAAATTCAAGTTTTGGTTTGGTTTGCAACATAAAACTTATCTCTACCAATGCGATGAATTTTTGTCTGATAAACTTCTGGTACTACCGCTTGGTTGCAAGTAGTGAAAATATGAAGCATATTTTGAGCTATATTTGCAACCTGCTGAATTAGTAATGTTGATATATCTGCCACTCAACTGTGAACATTTCAAAATTTTGTTTCAGGTACACGATCTCGAAGAATAAGAATCATAAATGTAAAGAAAACGCATATATTAATTTTATTTTGCTTTGTGTTATTATAAACAAATCCACAAATTATGCACAAACATATGTGGTGGAAAAGTTGACGCCGGAAATAAGGCTTTTTAAATGATGTTTGGCTTTGGTAATTTACAAGAAGACTTCGTCGATCTTTAGACAAGACTGACGCGTAACCTTTGAGTGTTATTAAAGTATTTTATACGGTCGACCCAGAATCATAGTCGCTAGAATTAGCCTAGTCACAAACTTCGTCATCTCGTGATTTAAATTTATTTGCCAACCAACTGACTTTATTCACAACCTGAAATTCACAGTGAATTGTTATTCGAACATCCAATAAGGTCAACTCACAAATCCATTCCAAATTTTTCACTTCACCTAACTTCTCTAAAGTTAGCTGTGACTTTACAATTCAAAATGACCTCTTCTTGTGCTAGATTGAAGCACATCGCTAGCAATGCCATCCCAAATAAAAGATAAACTGAAGTTATCACAAGCTTTTTCTGTGCATCCTTATCGTTCCCCACTGAAGCACCAGGAAATTTGTCACCAAATCCTGGATAAGTCGATGCTTGAGATAAAGACGGAAAAGATTTGTGTAATGATTTGAATCATAAAGAGACAAAATTTAAGTTTAATTTACGAAGATCTTGAGGGACCCTTAAAAGTTTCCAGAGAAAGCTTTGGAAGTTTTTGCATGGAAAAAAAAGTTAAAAAAGTAAAGTTCGAAAAAAGTTCAAAATAAAGTTCAGAAAATGCACATTTTCTGGAAAGTTTCAGCCAAAAAGTTTAAGAAAGTCCGAAATATTTTCCTCAGTCATATACGGTATGAGGTCTTTGAACGCTTTATGGTCTTCCAATAAGCTTAGAAAAATTCTATCATAGATTTCAAAGATTCGAAAAGTTTGAAAAAGATAAAGTACCAATAGTAGTCAAGGAAATGTAACAAAAGTAGAAACTGTCGAGGAATGTCCATCCTTCCCAGAGACAGAACAATACCGAACCAGCCACCAGATAAGCGAACATTGTGAAGAATACCAAACTTAGTGGTACAGAAATACGTTGTAGCTGTGCTTCCACGCTCTCCTTCACCTTAACTTATCATTTATCTCATTATTTGATTTCACAGTTTCTCTTGTTCCAGAAATTTCAAAACTTCGAATATCTGTTTGCTGTTTAAGTCTGAGTTATCTAAGCATGCTCCTCATTGGTCTTCTTTTTTAAATGACGTATTCATTTTTCGATCAGTTCTGAGATCACAAACAATCTTTTTTCACCACGGCCATCCTGGTTGTATTCCAGTGGTTACTACTTGTAGAAAAAAAAGTGGCAAGGCGATTACTTCAAGTTGTTCGATCTGTGCACGAGCTGTTAGCAAATCTTGTACATTGGAGCTAAGCCGAAACGAATTTCCGGACAACTCCGTATTTATATCCTGCAGCATTATGAAATAAGTGTCTGCTATTTATGGAATTATAGATGTGCAGAAGTTGTTAACAGAACTTTTCGTTCAACATTTAAATCAACTTGCCCGGGCCAATCGAGAAACAAGAGAGTTGACATGGCGCAATTCCGCAGCTTTGCGCCGTTTGTGCCATAAAATAAGGCGATATTTGAGTCGCACTGAACGTGCATAGAGAAATCGGAAAATTTTTGCCATAACATCGCCGATATTCGTTAAGAAAAGTAACATTAAAGGTATACCTGAAGAGAACGTTCAGTTAGACTTCAATGAAAATTGGGGAGCCATAAGAAAGAGGACAAGTGACGACGTACCGATAATTGCGAATAAAATGGTTAGTGTTTTGCCGAAATATGTTTTAGCAGATGTATTACCATAGCCGATAGTTGTTATGACTGTTAACGAGTAAAGGAAGGATCCAGTGAATGTCCACTGAGCCGATAAACCATATTCCTGCAATTTTCTTACTAGCTTAAAGTAATTTTTGAACAGCACTGGTTTCAAAACAGTAAATAGTATGTTCGGTATCACGAGCTTGCCCATTTGATGCCAAGTATTGTGAACGACAAAGTATGTTCTCTTATTGGCCGTTATGTGGAACTTCAGAATGGTTCGATTTTGCTCACTGGATAAATTGTTACATTAGATCTAATCTAGAAAAATGTCTATTTCATGAATTAAATATCATCTGAGTTAATGATATTTCAGATTGAGTTTATTAATGCAGAAATCACTGCTCAATTCCGAATATCAACAAGCTCAATCTGCAAACTTGTCTTGTTTTTAGTCAAAGGTTTACTAGATTCAAGTTCGAGTTAATTAACTCGAAAAGATGATAATGTCAACGAAATTTAGTGATAGGGTTCACCAACCTTTCCGTCATAACCACGTTTGATTGCCCACATACACTTGCGCTGGAATCGTCGCACTTGAGCGTGAACTGTACGTTCCCATTGTGCACGATCCAATTTGTTGACCCTAAGTTGTTATTTCCTTGAATTCCAAATTCAATGACAGAAAAGTTTCAATGTTTGGTACAGTGATCTTGAAAAATAGGCCCGTAAATCGTTGCCGTTAGATCAGATCATCAACGTCACTTCTTTGATCAAACTATTGCATCGGTATCTGTAAGATGCTTCCGTAGCTACACTATAAAAATTATTATGCCTCGGTGGGTAAGATGCAATGACAAATACCTAAAAGTAGCATTCCAGGCGATATTGACAGCTTTTTGTCTCGCTGTTGTTACTTGGCCTTGTATGAACGTTTCATGTGGTCCTTCTACTGCTCGAAACACAACTGCACCAAGCAGCGCGTAACCAATGACCTAAATTGCTAAGCGTAATATCATAATGACCAGAACTGCATATATATCTGGTATCAGTGTCGAACTTGATCGAAATTTATGTCCCGGATAAGCCTTACGCAATCCTGGCTATTAAATCATTCTGTTCCATGCGTATATGAACTTCTTCCTTCTTCGTTGATAAGAAATATAAAAATATATGGTGGAACACTTCGATACTAACCAGCGCACACAATCCAACATGAGAAAAAAGAATGCGATGATCCGTTTGATAAGGTTGATCACTCGAGTGACCTTCGATCTCCGATGATTTCTTCGTGTCATAGATAATACGAGGACCAATAAATGCTTCAGTTTTTCACCACAGTTAATCCGTTAACGAACTGGACTAAAATGGGAGAAGCTGACTGATTACTGGGCCGGAAGAAAATGAAAACGAAGAAATCTTTTCTTTATTCATCAACGAAAGTGGCCTATGCGCTTGGAAATGGGCAAGAATGTGTCTGGCCCTGATCGAGTGCGAGCAAATGGAAGAGCAGACAGCAAAATCTTGATCTGGAAGATGTCGTCTCTAAGGTCTTCTTCCTCTTTCTCTAAGCCTACGAAAATCCCATCCCTCAATTACCGCTATGGCCAATATCATTGTGGCGGGTTTTCACGAACGAAGATTGGGAAAGGCTTGCTTCAGCCACGCTTGCTCCAAACGCTGCAAATGTGGGTGCATCCTTCCCAGCTTGCCTGCACAGTGAATTTTTTAATGAGGCACAGCCTGCGTGGAACTGGTTCTATCCTTCACTCCTAAGCTTCATCTACCAAAACCTAGCGAGCTTTGACGATGACAGTGAAGTTCTCACGATGTAGATTTTGTGAGAATATTTTTCTCTTAGATCAGTGGTCCCCGACCAGGTACCAGGTACCACTTTCGCTTTTTTATTTGTAGCAGGAACCACCAAATTTTATTGATTTTGAAAATAAACATTAATCAAAGCTTTTGATGCATTAGTTTATCAAACATTAATAAGAAAACTCCCTACTCACTAGGTCGTTGCCCTTGCGGACCATATTTTAGTTCTCCCACCCGTTGGGAACTACTATCTCAGATGGATGGCCTTATAGGGCTAAACGAGCTCCACCTGCCGGTTTGGAGCTAGAGTTGTTTTTCTCTAAGATAGTTGCAGACAGGCTAACGAGCCCACCCTGCCGATGGATATGCTTTGTCTGACCCTTCAATTGAGACATGTTTGGTATGGAAGGCTTTATCGGAAGTATATACCGTTCCCATCATAGCTCGCAATCTCATTAGGTATCACTGCAATGATCCTGTCAACAGACAAATAGGCACACATATGCGCATATGCATGCACATATATGCATGCGATGACGAACATTTTTATCTAAATCAGTGAGCTCGGAAATCTAAATCCTTTAGGGATTAACTTTGAATAGGACAAAGGTCATCAGAATATATATTTCCTACGTTTCAAATCTGAATTTGCGGTGGAATTCTCTCGAAAGGAATATTTCTATATTAGCTCGATACCAGCAACAGAAGAAGATATTTCGGCGCATATTACATTGCTTCTGTTTATCTGTGGTATTGTCATTTGAAATTCTGGTTCTGCCAGTCAAGTATGCCAGGAAGGATTTCTTGTGTGAAAAGGGTAGTACAAGCAAATAAGCTTAAGTCTGAAGATGGGATGGATCTTTGTGGATGACAAATGGGTAGATAATCGATGTTCCTTTCTTTTCCCTTAGCAAAAAGCTCTCTGATAAAGGGACACAGTATTTAGCCGTTTTGTTGTAAGTGACAACTGTCGCAAATTCCGATTCGCGAGACTCCAACCATACCTCAAACAAACAAATAAATAATCAAATAAATTTCTTGTAAATGAATGTTCCAAATGTTGTGAATCATTTAGCAAATTTGTATTCCTTAGATTTATTTCCCGTTTCAATCCCCATATTTTTCTTTTATGTCTAAGGACATTTCCTTTATGTCTTTGTTTAGAAATGCCTTTGTTAGCAATTGCTTAAAATATCTATCCAAATTCACATCTTAAACATCTCCTGTTCCCCCAAAAAATTCACATCCTTATCTTCTCGTTCGATCTCCTAAGATGCTTAATACTGTAATTGAACGTTACAGTTTTCAGTGTAATGATAGCAAAACCACTCCCACTTTTTCCATATATAAGCTGTATTGAGTGGACGAAAGAGGTTCTTTTCGACGATCAGTTCTTCATTATTCTGGATCAGTTTGGATTATTCTTTTTTCTCATCATTATCAGCAGTATTTGTCGTTTTTGTGACCTTACCCTTGACAAGTAAAGAATCAACTCTTGCCTTTGTCCACAACGTACGACACACGTACATCATCCACATCGAACTTGGTGCAGCTAATACTTCAAGTAACCTCAATTCTTCTCCTCTACAACCAACGTGTAAAAAAATCCCCTGCTTGTTTCCAACTATTGACTGACCGCAAAATACTTCAGCAAAAATCCACAACAACAGTGATTTTTTTTTTTGATCGAATGGATCGCACACAAATCAATTTTCTTTAGAAAAATCAAAAAGAAAAAGTAACTAAGAGTAAAAATTGGACTGGTGACAAAAACTTGGGACTGATGGCACCAAACAGTTCCGTGTTGCTATATATGAAGAATTCTTCCGGGAGGATTTGAAACGGGAAAAGAAAGGGACATTGGAGCAAATGAAGTGAAATATTGCAGATTAATGAATGAGTTAGAAACCAGTACAATGTGGTGCCTAACAAGCCTTTTGCCCCTTTGCTATTACCATACTTCATGTTTTTCAGCTTTTTAAATGTCCGTTGCAGTAATGAATCAATTAACCACTCGATGAAGCATTATTCTAGCACAAGAACCATACATTTGGAACATTTAGGAAAAATGATTAAGTCGATTCCATTCAATCAGTTCGATTCTAATCGTGAAAGGAAAGAATCAGTTTACTTTGGTAGTGATAAGTGTCCAAGACGAAAAAGTCATACCTTAATAGGGTGTGTTGAAGTAACCATTCACGAGATACCAAGTCGCACGTTAAAAAAATGTTCTCACGTATCACAAAACATTCGAACTAAAATATTAATGGAATGAATTTTATTCCCTATAAAATTCATTGTGATTGCGTCTTTTTTTCATCAAAACTTTTTTCAAACTACAATTTTTATTATACCTTTCTTTTGAAGTTTATTTTCCGGAAATTAGAAATTTTAGGCATTTACTTGCCCTTTTTACGCACTCATTCATTTTCTTTTTATTTTATTGCCAACTTCTGGTTTTCCCCGCTTGCACTTCTGGTGTTTTAGAAACATTTTAATCTGAACAACTGAATTTAAATTGTTTTGTCATTGTGATCAATGTTATACTCCATATCACAGGACTTGAAGTCAAAAACAAAGTTCAAGATGGTTGGAAAATGTGGATATACTTTTTTGAGTACTGTAGTCTCAAACTAATCCATTATGGAATTTCAAACGGGAGAAGTATCAGTTCTTCTGTATCCCCCACAAAGTTATCGGTTAACATCTAATTGCTTGGAAAAGTATTCTTATACTTATTTCAGAGAAGGTAGAAACTTGAGGAAGTTTAAGAACAAATATCTTCTGGGGAAGGGAAGTTAAACTGATGCAAAGCAGAGCGATAAGTAACTGAATAAATAGATTAGTGGACTAAATTCACTGCTTATCTCGAAAAAGAAAAAATGAATTCATACTTAATAAATAGTTAAGGACTTAAAATAGTACAGAAATCTAGAAAAATAGTCTTTCTTAAAGGAAAATATCGGAATGTTGTTGATGTAAACAAATACCTCCAGGTTAGGACATCGTCCAATTTCAAGTATTTCTTTTTAAATAGAAATGTCAATTTGGCCAATCAACTTGCCAATGTTAACTTCTGATAAACTGTTTTGCACTGGCGAAGATTGTCAGAAGTAGGATCCAGTAAGGGCAAGATGGATACTTTAACTGCAAAGCTAGTTTTTCGATGTGTTTCAATTGGAAAAAGCACCGATCGTAGCATCGCTAAAATTTGTCAAAAATCGCTTGGTAAACAAAACATCGTCATTTATTCGACTGCATAAAATTGTTATACAAGTAAAATGTATATTACACTTACGGATCGGTTGGTCATTCATTCATATCATATTTTTAAGTAAATTTAATAATTTGCTACTGGGTAATTCTGTACTACTCAAGTATATGAGATAAGCTAAAAATAATTATTTGCATAATTCATTGTTTTATTAAAAGGTTACTTTATTCTAGCAGAGTGAAAGGTTCAACTAAAGAATTTTTCGATCTCTTTTCCTCTTCCGCTATTTCCCACTGTTTTAATCCAAGAGTTATGCGTTAGAATTACTAAACTATGGTTAATAAAGCTATCATTATCTACTGAGCATAATTTCAGAAGTATGGCAAGAATCTGGTTATTCCTCTTCTTGTTCTGCATTTCAACAACCTCAGCAATAATAGTTTTGTCAGAACAAATTCCATACTGGGCTGGAGGTACTTCAATTAATTCACCGTTTGGAAACAGATTACTTGAAACTGATCAACAGCTAAGCAACTTGGGACTCCTCAGCCCAGGTAATCTTGCTGGCCCTGGTTTGGGGAATTTAAGTTTCGGTGGCCTTCAAGGTCTCAATGGTCTCCAAGGTCTCAGTGATTTGCAAGGTTTCGGGGGCTTGCAAGTAATCCAAATACCACTTGGTAGTGCTGTCAACAGCAATATCTCACCCTGCGCGCCGTGCATAATTTGCTCACCGCAAAGTGCGTCAATAAGTAGGTTTATTTCCGCATTTCGAACTATTTATTTGAAGGAACATTATTTTAATTGAAAAATGATGTCCATGCATGATTCTATCAACACTACTTGCAGATTGTATACCCATACCAAAACCGGCACCTATACCACTCAGTGGCCAGTTTTGCTGCTGTTGCACATCTGTAACTGGATCGACAGTTGGGACCTTGAACAGAAGGAAGTAATTCAGGCTCTGCAGAACAGAAAGAGCTGTTTCAGATGTCAAAACCATTGACTGTATATAATATATTCGATAATTTTTCTAATATTTATGTTTGACAACTCTTACACCAAAAGACCCATAAGATATCGTCCAAACATCCATAACTTATTCGAAGAAGTAAAGAATGACAGAAGAGCGATGCGTTCTATGATCACTACCGCTAATATTCCCAAGATTTAGTGCAAAAGATTGAATTAAGCAAGTTTGGGAAAGTCTTCGTCATCTTCTATATTACAATACATTTACAATATATTGCAATTGTAAACATCTAAATAAAGCTTTTTTTTGAAAAGAAATTTCAGCAGAAATATCAAAATTTTTGAAACATTTTTGTTCTGTTTGCTACCAAATTTATAATGCAGTGTTCACATCCGTGGTACTGTAACAATATCTCTTCTTTCAGTTAATATTACAAACATTACTCATATGGCTTAAAGATGACTCTCATCACTTGTGGAGATATTTTTTGTGATGCAAAACAAGCTTACTGATTGAACGTATGTCGTACTAGAGCATAAGAATGCTAGAGGAAGCAAATTCGGATAAAATCCGAAACTAAGGATCCAAAACATAAGCCTTATTATCTAATTTAAAAGAGTAATAATGAAGTGGAAATAGTTAAGAATGTAATTACACAATGACTATAGTTCCCAAAAACTACGATGATCAGAATCGGCACATCCAAAGAAAGTTGGTGCTTTCTAGTCATGTAAGATAAACTTACCGATGAGTCGCATAAGGATACTTTTGTTCAAAAAAAAAAATTTCAAAACGTTTCTAGAGTCGAAAAACCGTACGTCAAACGTTGCTTGCATGATTAATTTAAAGAAACCAAAAAAAAATTCTGCACTCTTGGTATTTTCCTCGAAATTCCAAAATTCAGATTATTATAATCCATTGCAATCTTTTAAAATTAAGTTTTTGAAAAGTCAGATTTTTTACTCAAACTAGTACATTCTAAGGATAGTCAATCGTCTACTTGGTGCACTTGTTATTCATCCTTCCCACCCTAGTCAGATCCTCAACGGTACAATTAACTGATTAAATAACATATATGCATATGATGGAATAAGAAGAGCACAGCTTTACTCTTTGCTACTTCTTTATGGTCGCTATGACAAAATATGCACACCAATAGGATGTAAGGCACGCTTTGTTAACCGAACTTGATTCAGAAGTTCTTTACTGATAATGAGTTTAACGGATTTATTTTTGGCTGGAAAATGTTGACGTTGAAAATGAAATTCTGCAATTAGCGTTAATGCAGTATCTGCAATCTGCGGGTTTCAGAGCTCCCAAACCAAGATACGCTTGAGATTACTTAAATCAAATTGTTAATAAAATAAAATGAAAAATAATTATTGAAAGGTGTTTAGTCCACAAGTTCACATAAATATATATTACTTCAGGTAAATCACCCACAAATCTGAAAAAACCAGAAGTTATCTCTCTCTCCAGTTTTTCTCGAACTCTCGAGATTCATTTCGTGAGGCAAAAATGTAGCAATGCTGTAAGCAATGAGTTAGTAACCAGTGGTTCACCCATTTCAAATAACGAAATCTCGGCGGGAGCCTAAAAAAAAACTTTTCTAAATCACATGAAGGAGAATAAACTTCTGACAATCAATAAATAAATTCGTAACAGGAAAAGTGATAGATCTTTTTCCTTGTTTTCTTTTGCTGCTTTCATTGCTCTTACAATGTTTGGTTTCTTCTGCGAGAAATAGGTTTACTGTGACACTTTCCCTTTCACCTTCTTAAGTCACTGTTTCATTTCCTATAAAAATCGAACAAATATTGCGTTACTAAAAATATTTGCGGAAACAGCTAAATTAAGGATTAAAAGTGCTTGAATTGGGAGATACCATGTTTTCGTCTTAGCGCAAATATAATTTGTTAAGCGCAAATATAATTTGTTACACATGCATGGTGGATTAGTCTTGTAGATCAAACTTACAAATTAAATAGAAAGTGGAAATAAAATGGAAGTAAAAACTGGGTATTTCGTCTTATTACTTTTATTTCAGGTTTTAATCGTCTTACTTTGGGAAGTATTTCTTGTTTGAAATAAAAAGTAACAAAACTAACACTGATGACGAATTCTTGTGGGACAATTCAATTGCAACTATTTTCGTTCGAAACCGGTCGCGAATATACAATGAAGGCCCTGGAATTCTCAGCTATTCAATTGATGCACGTCACAAACGATACTAAAAAGCAGCCTTTGTTACGGCCAGCTGCTATAGAACTTAAGCGAAAAAAGAGCCAGAACATCTGCCAATTCTTTGGGAGATGCGACTAATAGAAGTAGGATTCACACCGTTATGAAAAAGGAATAAATCCTCTGTATTAGCTGAAAGTGAAGCTGTACTTGAAAAGGATTACATGAACTTGATCCGATTCTTCCTCTTGCAATGAATTGCTGATTATTTGATTCATTATTATCGTTTGAAATATGAATAGTCTTTGCAGATCGATTGTTTATCAGTCAAAGTTCAAGTTATGTATTATCATATTTCAAGATACGTATTGGAGAACTCTGAGGACCGCAACGGCATAATTATGTAGCCGATTAATTTGCTACCTACTTTTTTAGCCACAATTATTTCGCAAACAAAGAAATTTGATTCAGAATTTGTAGAATAACAGAGAATCTGCAAGAAAAAGAAAATCGACTGAATAACTAAGTTTGAAATTGGACTTGTCGGTACAGTCTCAGTCTAGATTTCATATTTCATGATGCCGGAAGTTATTATTCTACTGAAAGAATCGAAAAAGAAGAAAAATGAAGAAACTATCAGTCGGAAATAGTGAAGATAAGTAAGTTAACATTTCAGATGACCGAAAGCAAACAAACTGATAAGAAATAAGCATCACCGCATAAATTCTCAAAGCAACCGCTCGTTTGTTGTGGAAAACCATAAATATTAATTTTACATCAAATTTTGTTGTTCCTTACCGGGATTACCTGGTGACGTTTAATTATCATCAGCATGAACTATTTTGGATGAATAGGGTCATGGTTCCGAAATACTGAAGTGGTTTCCTAATAGGATTATATCCTGGCCAACAGAGATGCTAATGTCATTTGATATGAAATGCTAGTCATCCCATGGTACCATTGCCGCTAGATAATGTCTGATTTGCAATTTAGATTTCACCTGAAAACAACAATCAATAATAGCAGGACATTTTGTAAACCCATGCAGCACTGATAACAGTCTACAGTGCTTCACATATACCGAGGAATCTTGCACGGAGTCTATTTAAAATGGGCGGGAAAGTGGGCATTTTGAAAAAGTTGAAGTTTTAATGCCCGGTGACGCGGGGATGTGACCTTCTGTCGGTCCACCTTCACCTTCTTTTCATTCTATCTTTCTCTTAGCACATTTACTGCCTGTATTGTTTCATTTGAAATGTTAAACAGCAAGCGACAGTTTAGGATTGCCCAATAACAGATGGCTGATTTCGACAGGTCATTGCTTCAGCAAACTCTTCCGGAATATTACCGGCGACTTTTCCCGTTCGGACCTCTTAGCAAATGGCTAACATATGGAAAAGGTTAGAAAGTTGCCCACTTATTCATTTATCTTTCGTTGAAGAGCATTTGTTTGTTTAAATTTAGAAAGATTTCTTGTATTATTTGCAGAGGAGAAAGACAGATTGAACGTCAATCATTGGACTTGTAACTTTTGCAGATCTGCAAGTCTCATTTCAAATGCGAGAGTTAGCATTCATTTTTGAAGACGATCGGCATGTGCGGTATCGCAGTTTTGAAGACAGTACGGAATTCGAACGAGAGCTGTGCAAAGCAAATCCCCAAAAGATCGATATTGGTGCAGTTTATAACTATAAAGTATATTTGACATATTTTCCTGAGAAACTGAAATTAGTTTGGGAATCTAGCTTGGATATTGGTATTGTTTTGATTAGGAATACTTGATTTTTAGAATAAATTTTTTTCATCCGGACTCTGTGATATTTTTTTTTGCACTTCTATCGTAGGTAGAGCAATCATAGGAACCGACTGGAATACATATCAGTTGAGTAAGTCCGCTGTTGCTGGACAGTAGAAAAGCTTAATTTTGAACAAAATATCTCAATCAATGATAAGATGTGATGTGCAACAATGACAAGACGATAAGATCAATGATAAGATGTGCAACATTTCTCCAACGATAAGAACTTGATTTTAGCCGAAAGATCATAAAAAATTTGCCAATTTTCGTCCAGTTGAACGCGAACTCATTTTTGATATTGATCTAACTGACTATGATGATATCCGGACATGCTGTTCGTAAGTCTTTTACTAGAAAACATGAATTATACATTTTGGAATAATATAATTCCTTACTAGCATGCAGTAGGAACTGATATTATGAAGTGCTAAGTCTTAGTTCACTGATGTATGCTTCTCAATGCTTTTCATTTTGATGTTCGTAAGCACAAATAAGACATCCAACCAAAGAGTTTCCATCAAGAAGTGGAGCTTACTTTGAGTACTTAAATTTCGATGTGATGCTTGATACAGTTATTCTATTTAAAAACGGTTGTTTCAGAAAAGCAAAGATATGTAGGAAATGCTGGAGGTGGATATGCATTGCAGTGGGCGTCTTGGATCATCTGCTGCAAAGTTAGTATTAATTTTGGTGCCTTAAATTTATTTGCTCCCCGAAATATCCGTTTTCATCTTCTCAAGAGCTTTCACCAATTTTTGAAATCTATTTTTAATTCATATGGTCTATTTCCATTTTATCGTTCTTATTGAAGGACATTTCGGTTTCAAGCATTGCTTATGGGTATTCTCTGGTCGCCGCGGTATCCATTGCTGGGTCGCTGATGCTGCTGCACGGAAGCTTCAGAATGCCGGTCGAATGGCAGTTGTCGAGTACCTATCTCTGATTACTGTATGTATAGAGACATATTAGAAACGAACAAATATTTTCTTTAAAAAAATATTTTCATACTAGCAAGCATGAATGCGCTCGCTTTTTTCAATCCAGTTAACATTGCAAATTATAGGGCGGACAGAAAGTTTCAAAAGCAGCGACAAAACGTACGTTCGTTCATCCCATGCTAGAAGACGTGTACAGCTACTTGGTGCAAAGGTCACTTTTAGTACAATTTACATGATTTTTGAAAAATTTCCGACTTTCTAAATCAAACTGAAATTAATAGTTTGTTTTTTCGACTATTTCAGCTCAGATGTAAGCAAACTAATGTTAGAGCAAGGCTGGATGAGCAATAATGGACTGATGTCGTTACTGGATGGTTGTGTAAACGAAGAAGTTGAAAAAGAAATCACAGAGATTATAGATGAAGTGAAAAAGTGAATTTTTTGTGAAATCAAAACAGTATTACTTTGCATAGGCAATTGATAAAAAGTTTTGCAGCAAGTGAATAACTGAAATATAAAATGCACACATATGCAAATATATAATTTATTTTAGTGTTGATTGTTTGGAGAGAAGATGGAATGCTTTACGAATCAAATTTGACAAATATAAACGTGCTGAACTTAAGAAGAATGGAATTGAATTGTGCGAGGTATTAAATTTGAAACTTTATCAAGCAGTAGTAGTGGATTTCGTGATTTGTTATCCACACTCAGTTTTGCCTGCTATTCGAAATACAAATAGTAAAATAAAACTACTCTTTACTGTGTTCTGTGTGAAAAATTTGCAAAAAGTCTTAATATAGGGATTTGTAAAGTATTGTTTCCCGTCACGTTGCTAACAAAAGGTTGGTCCAAGTTTTTCTAACGAAATATATTTGTAAATAAAAAAGAGATTATAGGTAGCCAGTCTTCAGTCATCATTCCATTTCCGTGGTTACGTGTTGCAGCATGCGTATCCTCGTCTTGATGTTCATGTTTCTGTAGGAATAAATCATCTGCTTAAAAGTCCGTTCTGTGTCCATCCTGAAACTGGACTTATAGCCGTACCTATTAAGCCAGATCAAATATCTGATGTGAATTTTGCAAAATTGCCTCGCATAGAGTAAGCGTTTATCTTCCTTAATCTTGATTCTTGATTACTTATGTAAAACTAGACAGTACTTTCCAGATTTCCGTACTCCTTCATGAATGATCCGATTTCTGAAATATTTCAGCACTTTACTACATGAAATTTTGAAATTGCATCAAATTGGCGAAACAAAGAAAGACCGGAGGAATTTCGGTATTTATTTAGCTTTATAATCCTAAAAATTCATGTCGGTTTTGGCATTAAAAGTCTCCAAGTATTTCTTCACTAGGCCTTTGGAAACTTGACTTGTTATGATGCCGGCAGTCGTTTCAGATGAATGATTAAATCAAAAATGCAGAGGAAAAATTTAGTTCATTAGGGAAGGGGGATTAAATGCCAAACTGATTAATAATGAGCTAATATTTTCGTTACACAATTATTTTTATTTTTCTGGCTATCAAAATAATTGTGTTCTTGATAAACTTGAATCTTTTTCAGAAATCAAGCATTGTTCGTTGGGACCATATGTCGAGACGTTTGAAAATTTTGTAAACAATTTGATTTATGATGAGCAACAGCATTCATAATCAACAAATCGGTAGTCAGTTTTATTTACTGCAGCTGTTGAAGAGAACCTTCCATTTGTATGTGAAAATAAAACTATCTGAAATATTTTCAAGTATGAGGCAGTTTGTTGATTGGCGTACTTTATTTCTTTTCATTGATGCCAAGATTTCTATTAGCATTCGTAAAAAAATAAGCAGTTATCAATAATTGAATTATGGAGGCCGAATCAGTGGCAGATTAAAGAATGTTTGATATTGCATTCCTTATTCAGAAGGAATATATGTGACCATTTCAGCAAACAGTTAAGATCGCAGCAATGTGATTAAAAAGGATTTGCAGGAGTTTACGCCTTTAGCTTCAAAAACTTTCACTTTAAATTCTTATTCGTTAGAAAAAATTACCGCAGTTCGAAATTGGGAAAATCGACGAAGTTTCAAGGGTAGTTCGACGGATAAGAAAAAACACGTCATCATGACTGGTAGAAAATATCTAAATTAACAAGGCAACTTTCTACAGAATTAGAAATATTTAAGGCTGTGATCAATAAATACCACAATGTTGCTGCAATTTTCTTTTCCCGAGGAATCTCATGAGATTAATAATTGGAAGTATCAGCAGTTTTCAGTATTCGGGACCATTGGAGGGTAACATAGTGATTCCACTACTCATTTTGTCAAAAATATACGCATTTTCGCGTTTCTTAAATTTTTCATCAAATATGCAACATACGCATCAAATATTTTAGGGAATCACTTCCTCAAAACAATTGTAAACAATAGCTACTTAAAATTCCTTCATTTTATCTTCATAATGAACTAATTCTTTAAATATAAGGCCTAATCCTTAGTGGGATATGGAGAGTGGTAGGTGGGAGTCCTTTCTATATATTCTGTGATGATGAATGTGAGCATTAAAGTTGAAGGTTTAGTCTGTCTCAGTCCAAATTCATCTTTGTCATTCATTCTGAAAAAACTTCGCTCACCCTATCATTGATGCTCGGAGTATAGCTAGGAAGTTAAAAGCTCATAAGTTGGATTGTTTGGAGCGATTATTACTGAATTAGTGCTGTTTTCATGCAAATTTCACACTTTTATAAAATCTGAAGAGTGACCATAAATAAAGAGGTAGTTGAAAGAAGAGAAAAAGGAGGGGGATAATGTGTAGTGAGGTAATAAGGTATGAAACAGCTTGGAATGCAATGCAAGTAAAAAAATTTGTCAGCTGGGATCTTCCTTATTGGCTTCTTTTGAACAAATATCAAAAGGAATTGAACAATTTGATGGCTTTTACAATCAGTCTTTTCGATCTTCTTCCTTTGCTTCATGCATCTCATTTCCATGGACTAATATGACCTCTCACCACTTCCATCCTTTTTCTTATGGATAACTAAAAGGATCGATACTTGAATTCTGACATTTCTAGTTAGCTTAGAATAGTGAGTGTCGACGGCGATAGTTATGGACCTAGACCATATGAGTCGCAATTTCTATTAGTTTTATTTGTTTCTATAAATTTGTGTCTTTTCCTAATACTAGTTAGGAGTGCCATTACTATGACATTCTTCCTAAAGAATGTCACTGTAGTAGCACTTTTAGATAGCATCAGATAAAACTACGCTACCGCCGAGATATATGCATTGAATGACAGCATTACGAAGAGCAATGTTGAAGAAAGGAAACATGACAAATACCTTGTAATTTTGCAACATTTTAACCACAGAAATGAGTGAATTGTCAAAATTGAGCACTTCACAAGGTGAACAGCAATCCCCGTCAACTAAGGCTCTAAGCTATGATACTCAAAAATAAGGTGTCAGCAGGAATTTTATCGAAATATTCTCCCTTTAAGGAAGAATGAACAAATTCACAAAGAAAAACTTTTCTATTTTCATCGTCAACATTTCATGAATTCTCCATCCTCCTTAAATTAGTTGTTGAAAATATTGTCTTAGGTATCAGACTGGAAAAAAACATGAAATTTAGATTGAAATCAGATTAAAACCCATGGTTTTACACACCACTTGAAATAACAGCCAAAAATCCCTGAAAAAAAAATTAAGATCTATCGGAAAGCTGCTCCAGATACCAATACTAGGCATAACTCTCAGTTAATTAATCCCTTCTTGAATATAAGAAATAACGTATTCGGTTATTAATTGATTTTTGATAATTACGTCAGCTAAAATCACTTGGCAGTTAATAAAGCAATATTTTATTATCTATATTCCAAGCTACTGCAATAATTCTGTGATCTTAAATAGTATCTATTTGAAGTTTATAATACTTGGGAACAAATTTCTTTTCTTTGGCTTTAAATTATCTGGAACAGCAATACATGCAATGACGATCTGATGAAAGTAAAAATTTGGTCCTGGAAAAATTCGAGAAATGTTAAAATGCTGGAATAAAGATGACGGTACGGAGGGACCGGGTGAGATCATGGATGGTAACGCGATATGCTGAATCGGGAATGACAAAAACGACAAGAATGCAAGTCGAGAGTTGAAGTCGACGATGATAACGATTCTGCATTCTGGTCTATATACCTGCAAAGGTATATACCTGGATTCTAAAACTACTATTTAACTTACGACTATGTATATAGTTATATTCTGATGAGTTGAGAAAAAGAGCACAGTACAGGGACACAATTCTTACTATTATTTTGTTCTTGAAGTATTAGAAGTGATAATTGGAATCCATTCTCTATATTGCTTTACCATACAAAATATTTTAATCAAATAAAATCTTACCGAATCCATCGTATATCGGCAGGAATAAACGGAATAACATGTTTCGATATATGAAAATTATTGATTATAAAAGCATCCCGATCGTAATTTTTGGCCCTTCTTTGCATCAAATTTGCATACAGCTCGGATACAAGCACCACCTAAGATTTTGTTTTCCAAAAAAAGAAATTTACAACTCAAAAGTTCCAAGGATTTTTTAAAGACCGCAGTCTTACGTAATAACAGGAGATGAAGCTGGAAACTATCCATGCTTTCATTATCATTTTCTTGAGAAATATGTTTGAATGTTACGTTGCACTAAATTAACTTGCAGTAAAATTAACAGGGGAATTTTGTGAACTCCTAAAGTAGGCTTCTCTTTGAACCAAATCAATCCAATAATATTCTATAAATTGAAATGGTTACTTCCACAATTACAAGCAAAAGATAGCAATTTCAGGAAATCAGAACAGTACCTTCCCACCAACGACGGCTAATGCGGAACGAGCGTCCTGTATTTTCCTGCCGAAATAATGAATTTTCCGAATATATTGTACGCCGACCAAATCAATACACATTGTCGTGATCGCCAAACCTAAGAATAATTACCTAACTGGAATTTTCATTCAAATCAATCACCTAAGATGAAATACCAAATACAGAAATTAATTCTCGCAATATCAGCTAGAGAAATTTTCGCCCTTTTTAATTTTTATTTTTGTATGAATGATACTTTTATTTATATCCATAAAATAAATTTAGTCCTCTTACTATAGGTATTCATTTGTCATTAATATCCATGTTTGCATGAGCTAAAACGAACCTAAAATAATATAAAGTAAAATGAGGTACATATAACCATCTCTTCGGGGCATCAAATCACCAAAACCAACCTGAAAAAGTAAATTTGTCATCTTTCTGGGGTTTATAAGATGATATCCAAATACGAACAAAGTTATAAAAATGATTGTGATTGAGAAGGGAAAAAAGAGCTCACAGTGGTCATAGTAATAAATGACCAATAAAATGCAGTGAAAAAACTCCACGGTTCCAAATTGGACATCAGTACACCTCCCAGGGATGTGTATGCAACAAGTATTACTAATACCAACATCGCTGGTATCCTGTAATTGATATTTACTTAACTTTAGAACAAATGATAACGTGGCGGAAAACAAAAGATCCATTTACAGAATGTAATAAAAGACGCTGTTTAAACTTTTTTATAATATGAAGGCATTAATATTAATAATAACATTAAGGTGGGAAACAGTTTTATTGAATCAGAATACCAAATTACTTTTTGAGAATCTCGCACTATGATAAGGATAGCACTTGTCATAGTTTCCATGATAAGAAGATTAACGAATAATACAAACCGATGGTATTTACCTCTGTTCTTCAATAAAATGCATGTCAGTACTTAGGCCCTGCCTTTGACATTGTTCACACACTCTTTCCCTGTGACCTTTGCTCCAATGTCGCCTTTCTAACAAGAAATGCTTCAGTTTGAGGTAGTTACCATACATCCACACCAGATGTTCACTTAAAAATTTGCCAATATCTGCTATGGTCACTAGTGTCAAAGGTATGCCAAATAATGAAAATACAATGCACATAATGCGACCCAACTGTGTTACCGGTACTGGATTACCATATCCTAAAACAGGAAATTAGTTATTAAATTAATAAATAACTAAGTGAGTGAAAATTCTGAAGCAAGTAGTGGAAGATAAAAGAAATATTTCTAATTTATTCAAAAAAATTAAAACCTCACCAATAGTGGTAACAACAGTAACAGCGAAAAAGATAGCAGTAGAGAAAGACCATATTTCGATAGTGTCATTAGCACGAACTTCGGCAGCAGTTAGGAAGAATTTTTCAAAGGCGGTGAAAAGATGATCGCTCATATTATGCATGTGCTGCTTGGTTACTTGAGACCATACTTCACGTCGAGTTTCATTGAGCATTGCCAAGGTAAACAATGAATTCACGAACTCTTCCTGCCGTTCGTATATCATATCCAACTAAATATTCAGTAGAGATTGATTATGATCCTCTGAAGATATTCATAATAACTTATCAGGATCATGATTATAAACAGTAATTACCCTTCAGGAGTAACTATCATTATGTTCAATAAAACAACAACTTTAATATCCATCCTGCTTGTCACAATCACAAGACGTAAGTTTATGTGAATAGTACTACAAATGAATGTCGTACGACTTCATTTTAGATCACATCTGGCTTGTTAATATTGAATAGTAAAATCTCCTAATATTTACCTGTCGCCTTTTGTTGGCCAATTCATGTGGCTGTTCGACACTATAAAATATTGATGCGCCAACAACTGTATAAGCACAAGTTAATAATACCAGACCAACGTGCGGTAAAATAAGTTTTGCGTACTGAAATGAACTAAACAAAGCAATAACTAATAATTAGACATGAGGTAGTTCAAGGGTCAGAAGTAAGGCCTGTTTGGTCATTTCGTGATAGGTGTTAAAGTAATGGAAGTATACAAGAAATGTGGACTTTTTTGTTTAATTCAGTGATGCGCAATGCTGTCAAAGCAGTGGGCAATTGTAGTGTTAAGATTACTTTTAATCGTTTGTATGACTTTATAGTCAATCAATCCAATGTTTTCTAGGCTTGATAAAAAAAGACTTAAAGGAATGTTGTGCCCAACAAAATGTATCTTATGGCTAGCAAAGAAATGATGAAGAGAAAGTGAATAAATCATTCGCAGTAATCTGCAGAGCTTTCATTTTCTGACGTTTCATTTCTTCTCTGCTGTGTTTTATTTTTTATCTTTAAGGATTGATTAAGAAATAATTCTAGTAATTGGAAGGAACAGTAAGCTCAGAGAGAGAGAACTGAGCCAAAAGAGCCAACTGGGAAGAGAAGAAGGAAGTATAGAAGAGATGTGACTGACATATCCTACACCCACTCACTCAAACAATTCACGCTGAGAACAAAAGTGCCAAGAAGCAAATAACAAATCTTCCATCTTCATGACACTTTCCTTCTCCCACTACGCATATAAGACAATGACAATGACACATTGCTTGACTGGCTTATAGCCTTCTATTTCCTTTAATTACCGGTCACAAATATTTTTTCAGTTGACCTTGACAGTGTACATTACAAAGATTAGGGATAAATACAAGGGAGAGAGAGAGAGGGAGAAATGAATAGTAGTGAGGATGAAAGCGAATTAAATTAACAAAACCTTTTTGATACCGCTCTGATGATCATATTCATCATCTTCGGTGGTATCTCTTGTTGGCTCTTCACTGGTGGATGAAGCTTCGATACAACCCTGAAAAGTCCTTCAGCCATGTAATCATCCAAATAAATTAGTTTATGCTAATTATCCTTTTATCTTAACCTGCATACATAAAGCATTAATCATGACGAAGACATCATGATAGCTGATAACTGGTTCTTAGTTTTTTGTGACAGATGACCCACACTTGAACTATTTAAAACATATATTGTGCACAGACGCAGTGGAGTTAGAATGGTTTAGATCAGGTAAACAGTTTGATCCTTCAGAATAAAAAATACCGTTTTATCGGGTACATCAAGAAGATCTCGCCTACTCCAATCCTGATGGTCCATTGTAGCGGTGCACTGGGACATTCTATCTCGACATAATCTTTCCTGCAGTTAAATTTCGAAATAGAAAACAGAAAACATCAATAATTGAACCTTGGTTTGTACTAAAATTAAGAGCACATTTGGCATTAGGCGAGCGCTAATATTCATCCACTCAAATAATAATTCCTGAAGAAATAAGAAAAAGAATATTTCAGTCAGGAGAGATTATTTAATCTGTCCCACAAACAAAACCTGAAACCATTGTGTAGCTCAGAAAATTTGAAACCACATAACTGTTTGAAATTTTGTTTGCAAAGAATTGAAAAATGAATTTGAGTTCAAAAAGTAAGTAGAACAATTTATTTTTGTTTTTGAATAAGCCAGTTAGGGATTCGATATGCAAAAAGTTATCAAACCGGAAGTCAAGGTCAGTTATTACAAGATGTGGTAGAAGCGATTCTGGCAAAGAAATGGCCTCATCCTCGACATAAGGTTAGTTAACAGTGCGTGAAAAGTAGAGATTTTGAAGAAACTCCCGAAGAAAAGTTAAAATTGCTAGGCTAAAAAGGTTACTGATTCTTTTTGGAATGTCACGTTACATCTTCAAATGAAAGTATAATATCCTTCTTGCTTCATTTTAAAATAAAATTCTCAGGAATAAGATAAAAATGGGAAGTGGAAAGAAAGAGAGGGAAAAGCACATTTACGAAAAGACGGTGGTATCGTATTGTGATAATAACTACCAATTTCAATTCGAAATCTTTTGCTGATAATTACTTTGTGCTATCAGTTTTGAAAAATGCGATAATTTAAACCAATTCCTGCAAATTGCTTACGAAACATTACCTATGGGAAGAGTTATCAGCTGCTTCATTTATTCGTCTGGAGATAGATACATCATTTCCCAAAAATCGCTCACCAAAAGGTGGAAAAGTGAAACTTTATACGTAGAAAGGTTGGGATCACAAGGTTAATTTATCACCGCAGAGCTTTTGGCAGCATTATTGCTCACCGTATTATTCTGAGTTGTTCAAACACTCTAACTATTTTAAGCGGTAAATGAAGTATTCCAGAATTTTTAATCTTTTAGTGTAAAAATACACATGCACAAAAAGCGTACTTGAGTTATAAAGGTATATAAGTACTGCTTGTTTTGAAGAACTGTGCTTTTTGCTTGCAATCATCTTTTTAAAGGATGTTAAAATTCTGAAAAAAAGAAAAAAAAACAGGAAATGAAATACTTATAAATTGCACTTGAAGAAGGACGGAAGAAAACAAGATGGAGAAGTAGAAGAGAAAAGGAAAGAAAGAAACAACCGTGTAGATTTCGAAAAACTTTGACTGATTTCGTTATCACTTGAGAGGAATACAAAATTTCATCAGCAGGACGAGAAATACTAAAGATTAATTAGATAAAAGGATTTGAAGTCGTTTATCCAACTTATACTTTTCAGTATTCTTTCTCACTGTTCTTAATAAAAAAATTACAATTACCAATCTTTTTTAAAAGAAAATAAAATACTTTGAAAAGTGATAACGAGTGTTAAAATAGCGCTCGTTTTAAATGCAACTATTGCAGATGGGATTTTAATGAACAAAAAAGGATGAATTTAAAATTGAACGCATGAAGTAAAGCTTTGAAAATTTTCATATCTTTGGAAAATAACCAATGAGAAACAGAATAAAAAGGGAAGATAAATCGAAATATTTCATTCGTTTATTTTCATTAATAATTCATTGGAGTTGTTTATTACTTGTAATGGTGTTTTAGCATTGAAACAAAGAAGTTTTAGGGATTTTTAGTGGAAAAGTGGTTGTTATTTGTTGAGATAGATAGAAGTAAATTTACACTGTCTAAATTTGCATGTTAGCTAACTTTTCGGGAATGACGAATAAATGCTTGTGACATCTCGCCAACATGGTCATCCAGCTCATATTGTTCGGGATCATCAGACAAGTTTGGATTATACGGACCAAGTTCACCATCACCTGAGTATTTATATCGCGCTGTAATGATCTTTTCTCATTTTCAAGTTAATTATGAAAGGGACTAACTTACAAACTTGCCAGAATCTACCCCTTTCAATCTTCTTTAAGAAAAGAATTAAAGAAAATGACGGATGAACTTGTATTACCCAAGAACTAATGAAATTACTATTAATTTCCTTTAAACTTAATCCATATAATAACGTACCATATTTATCAATAGCTGGTTCGGAAGATAATGTTGGATCGGAATCGACCCGCAAATAACCGTAATGGTTCATTTTCACAGCTGTCCATTACCACTGTGGTCGCCTGTATCGCCTCCAAACACGTCGCCACTGCTTTCGTAAATGCATTACCGTCTCCAGGATAATATTACTCACAGCACCTTAATCAACCAATCTGTCTCTTCCTTTTCAAACAAAATTTGAAAAAAAGTGACATTAATATGATTACAAGCAGTGACATTATACAACAGTGACACTAACATGTGACCTGTAAGTCAAGAAATCACAACTTTCAAATACAATTAAAATATCGTGAAAAGCTATTTTACAAACGTATCCACTAGTTCCTTTTCTGTGAAATATTGAATTGAGAATTTAGCACCTTTCGGTTTAAGAAAATAAAAGATTACTGGTATCAAAATTTGGAACAAATTGCAACTTATAGAAAGAGGACAGATATGTCCTTGATGGGGAAAAATGACTATGAGACATGAATCTAATTAAGTTAACTGAAATTCAACGATGCGTAAAAATCTGCAAGATAACTAACTCACTAGGTGACCAAAATAATTCTGTAAAAGTTTAAAACTTGAAGATAGACAATCCTGATATTACAGACATTTGCACGAATATGTTACTCTTTTTGAATCACATAAATCAAAAAAGTTATATGTCCATTTCATCATCCGTCACTGTGTAATATTGCGAATAATGATTACTTAACAATCTTGAAAGGAAACTGACAACAAATTAGTCTAAATTTAAATTGATTTCTTTAAAAGAATGTGCAAATTTTTCTGGAAAAATTATTCAAATTTAGGATGATCAATTATCAATTCCCTTTCATTTTCAATAGCCTTCAATCAATTTTTATCTATTATTGATAAGCATGTTGTCAATTTGTCGTCAGTTCCTTTTTAGGGCTGATAAGTAATTGTTATTCGTAATATTGCACAGCCTAGGTTACATAATAACTTCAAATTTCCAAAAATTAGCTCCATTATCGTAGAAATATGACTCAAGGACAATATTTTCACCTGCCACAAACCTTCTGGTTCCTTTTCTCAGTGTTGCAGTTGAAGACTACTAGAAGAATATAAAAAATGGCCTAAAGAAAAAAATCAAAAATTGACTTTTGCTGCAGCGAAGAGACTTGCAATTTTTTAATCAATTATGCAATGTCACAATAATGGTAAATGAAAGATATGAGGATTTGGACTAATGAAAGACATGAGGGTTCAAATCGCTATTTATTTTTTAACGTTTCGTTTTTTCTTATGTTGACCAGCACGACAAACCTTCCGTCGCACTGAAGCATTGATAATGATCTCAACAAGTTTACTTCACCGATTTGAACTTAATATTCAATGAACATGACCCCAGAACTGTTTAGGCTTCTTAATGCAGAGGGGATACAAGTGAATCCGCTATTCTCAATATTGCTATTATCATCTGCTATTGTCAACATTGGACTAATGAAAGATATCAGCCCTTGAATCATTTCACTTCACTCAGCTATTGATCATACATACCTATGACTGTTCAAACCATCTGGTTTAATGGTACTAAGTTTCAGAATTTCACAGTCTGTTAGCTTGTGTCATTACTACCTGAAACAGAACCACTCTCACACCAAAATGAATACAAAACAATACAAATCGGTGAGTAATGCACAAGACGTCATTTAAAAAAAAGCAATAAAGAGGCGAAAAGAACAGAAAGTGTATAAGTCATTCCACACTTAGGCCATAATTTGTAAAAACTCCGGGAGATCGTAATTCCTTCGGGAGTAGCAATGAAATCCATTTCATAAATCATGGACAATGAACCAACAATTTTCAAGCCAGTTCAAGTAAAGGCCGGGAAAAAGGAAAAGAATGAAAATAAGAAGTCTGCAAAAAACAACAACAACAACAACAACAACAACAACAACAACAATAACAACAACAACAACAACAACAACAACAACAAC
>NW_018108338.1:105855-110759 GCF_000183805.2 Loa loa | reverse complement strand
AAATAACAACAATAATAATAATAATAATAATAATAATAATAATAATAATAATAATAATAATAATAATAACAGTAATAATTATAATAATACAAAGGAAGTCTCACAAATACCAGGATTACTTGTATCTGAAGTATTCAAGCTTCCATTTATTTTTATGTGGAAAGAGAGAAGGGAAAGGACACGATACTCCTCAAATCTCTTCTCTCGAATAATGCTCATCAATAATATTTCAAGCGTAACAGGACCAGTCAAAGGCATCAAGAAGAAAGAATACTCCAATGCCTTCTTTTTTTCCCAATGCTAATTTCCACATTTACGTAATTTGAGAAAGTGATGTATACCGACATCCATTAAATCATCGTGACAGCTAGTTTTTGCTTATACCTCGTCCGCTTCATTCTGGCAATTTCCGCGTTCGCTTTCTACGAAAATATTTAAAAAGCTTGGAATGCTTCAACTCATTAGCGTTCTTCAGCAAAGAATAACTTCATTCAAAAGTTTTTGTGGCAAGGTACTTTGGAGAAATATATATGTTTGATTTATATCACTTTAAGCAATTGGCAGTAAAACCAGCACTGGGATAGCAATAAGATTACTTGTAATAGATATTGAAAGTAATATGCCCATTCCTTTTGATTTGAACAAAAATTTCAAAATTTTAAATCTTTGAAAAATTTAATTCAAAATTTCGAGAAAGCAAACATTTACTAACTGTATTCGCTTCAAGTTATTTTACCATCATTTCTGGCATTATTCTTTCCAACTGCATTTAATAATTTTGTAGTAACGAGCAAGCATTTCTTGTTCTTACGATATATTTTTCATATGTATTTCATCTCTTTCCTGTCTCCAATTGTGCCCAAATTAATTTACTTGGACTCAAAATAGCATCAATCTCATTAAGCAACGAGTAATCATTGGTGTATCATATAGAGCTCTTTTTCCCTCCCTGTCCGAAAGAAAGATAAACCAGATTTAAAACCATCAATAAGATTATTATAACAAGAATCACCACTGAAATATCATGTGAATGCGATACTAATTTTCCTTTTCCAGCAATTGTTAATATTATCTAATTGAGGTGTAATCTTGAAACAAATTCTGCGAATTATTTGTTAGGACCCATCCAAGGTACATAAACATATCACTGGCGAATGAAAGGATAATACTTTTAAAAATGAATATCTTCCGTTGCGCAGTGATCATTCCATCATTCATATTCAAATCCAACCGATAGATTTCTAAGCTTTTCAATCAATAATGCTGATTTGAATGATTCTTTTTTTGAAGACACTTCGATATCTCACAAGGAAGTTAATTTATTCGAAGTATTTCCAATAAAAATGGACTAGATGTTAAAAGGATGCACTAAAAGATATCAATTTCAATCATACCTTCTTTGCAATCGCAGCCCTATCCCAATGACTGTATTAATATTTCGTCATCTTTCACTTATGACGAAAAGTTAATGGGATGTAAAGAAAGAATTCATTCGAACTTCTTCATCTCTGCAACGATTTTTTCTTTCCCATTGCACTGAGTCAGACGACATTTTGGAGTGTGTCAACGTGAAACAATTATTTGAAACCACGAAGGAAATGAACTTTGTTCTCAACTTCCCCACTCATTGAAAAAAAATTTCAACCATTCCTTTCCGTATGATAATGTACAATTGAACCAGTGAAAGGATGAAAAGAAAGAATCGAAATAAGAAAAGCAGAACTGCCATTCATTCCTTCAAACCGAATCAGTTTTATTCTACCCAAAGCACCTCTCGCTTTTGGCCGCACTTCCCATTAATTATAGCTGTCCCGTAGTGTAAATGAGCCAATCCTTGCCTATCACGAAAATCGACCAGATCACTTCTCTCTGATATTAGCCAATGATATCAAGGGAGACTTTTTGCGTTGATTGAAAAATGTTGGACAATGCTTCTCTGGGGAACAACACTATATCCCAGCACCTCTCCATCTCCCGCCTGCTGCCGAAAAGTAGCTAAACCGCTGAAAACAATCCGTTATGTAAATACTCATCTTCATCACGAAAACTAGCCAAAGGATCGCCTCCGCTATTTATTCTTCTGATTTCGGCACCATCTGCGCTTGGCAAAATCAAAAAAACAAAGAAAAAAAGGCATTACTTGGCATTTCAACCAAATGAAGGAACTTAGGTAGGGCTTTGAATGAATTTCTGAATGCTAAATTATTTCACAAAATATTCCCAGCAGGAAATGCTTCAAGGGAAATTGAAGAAAAGGTAAGCAAAGTATAATCAAGAAAAATGAAGCATAAAATGAGTAGTTGAAAGCAGTTTTTGCCCCTAGTAGAATACAATGAACTAATGCTGTGAGAATTAAAATTACATGCTTTTCTTTTCTGCTCTTATTTTCAGATGGTATGCCTTATTATTTTACACTTGAATGAAGTAATTATTGTGTCTGACAAAGCCAAATTTTCTTAATAACTAATCTTCGAAGTTTATGAAATGAATTCAGAGAGTATAAAAAATGTACTGTTCAGTGGACTTCGAACTTTCAACTTCCATATACCTCTTTAATTGTTAAAAATTATAAATAGACCAAATTTTTGCAAAAGTTTGTCTACTGGAAGTGGAATCTGCGGAATATGGAGAGCCGGTTAGTAAAGACTCAAGAAACAGTAAACAATCTGCCAAATGATGCGCAAAAGTCTCCTTCCAGCAATTACTCTATTGTGGTGCATTGGTTGATTAAATGGTTGCAGTGAAGGTTGCAAATTCTGAATGCTCGTTTGATTAATTTCTTGAGGAAAAAATTGAAAAATTGAAGGTGGAAATATTCAGAATTTGCAGAAAATAATTTCAA
Organism: Loa loa; assembly: GCF_000183805.2. Lineage (NCBI taxonomy): Eukaryota > Metazoa > Nematoda > Chromadorea > Rhabditida > Onchocercidae > Loa > Loa loa. Next base: position 107,917 of record NW_018108338.1, on the reverse strand, counting down.
ATGGTAATTTTATAAGGGAAGCAATTTCGCTGACTTCTTTGTTTGTTTTCCAGATCCCTGGTTGAAATCCTCGGATACTGATGCCAATCTGTTTCACGACCATGACCACGTTAACAAAAAAGTTAATGTGTATGTTTGTGGAAAGATAATGGGTATAAAAAATGCATTCTTCTTTCATATCCTTTTTCCTATGAACTTTTGAAGTGAAATTAAGAAAATTAGCCACTTTCACTAATTCTTGCACATTATGAGCTCCGTCCGAAAAGATGAGAATTATTCTGAAAGCAAGAAGCTGACATTCACGTCAGCGTACCAAAGCAATGCTGTTAATTTGCCTTGAAAAGTAATTTGCAAACTGATCTTTGATAATTCATGATGATGGTGTAAATCCTCGTGCTACTTTTAGCCTTACATTTAAGTTTTTGGAAGAAGTCAGGTAAATTGAATAATGATATATCAGCTTTAAAAAAATAATTCATAACCAACACCGACGATGAAAACGATCTTCAAAGGCCTGATTAGTTTTATACAAATTAAGTTTGATAATACGAGCTGTTTCTCAGTAGATCAGAAATCGAAAACGATGAAGCTTAGAATGTCAGTCAAAAGAGAGGTGAATGGCGAAAATCAGACTAGCATATCTTCAACTTTTTGAGTAACTCAATTTTTCAACTTGATAAACAAATGTCACAAACTCAGCCTTTGGTCTTTTAAACTATGAAAAGATTTCTTTGATTTGAGTTTTCATCTGGGATTCGTTGTTGCACTGAATATCTTCGTCATTTGTTAAAATAATTACTTAGCATCACGACATGAGAACAGTGACTGGTAGAGCAAGATGGGTGAAAAATAAACTGCACCAAGAAAATCAAAATTAGAAATGGATATATATATCAGTATATGAATATATATATATCAAAGTTATATATAGCTAAAAGGCATTATCGGATGTTGTTTAGGTGGGTCATCCGAATAGCTAATCAACAACTGGATTCATCGAAACGTGATGTTCGTTGAACAACTGCTACCGAGAAGGACACTGAACCAAAAATGACCACAGGAATGATCAGATGTTCTCCTGATCTTAGACATAAATAATTAGCGCCTACTACCACTTTTTAACTTGCTCTGCAACTTGTGAGATTACATAAGCAGTCCAATTAAATGCTGTTTTTGAACTTCCAAAAAATAAAATACTGGTGTTATAATCGGGAAAGACTGGGACAAGTGGTCAGGTGTGGTGTTTCATTGAGAGAGGGAGGAATAGCTGATCAGACATATATTTCCACAGCAAAAACATAGTAAGAGGATTATTTTACAGATTTCAAAAAGCGATGCATTTAAAGAGAGAATTTAAATATTGTTAGATCGATCAAATAGGTTTAATAGAGAAAAGCATTATGCCAATCAATTCAAGTTTTAATGAAACGAGAAAATGAGCTGGAAAAGAAGATTAGAGAGTTCTTATTTTTGACAACGAACTGCTCCACAAAATTCCTTCTATCCTTCAAATTATAAAGCCATCCTTCATTAATGTCTTGAATAACAAAAAATTTTTTCTTCCTATCAAGATTTATCTTTTGAAAATCTTTTTTCTTCGCAGTTTTTCTGAAATAATCAACAGATGTTGATGAAATAACAAAATACTTCTGAAACATTCAGTTACATCAACAAGGTTATAATAAGTGATTCACTTAGAAAAGACTAAGAGATAGTATCTAGAATAACTGTTTTATTCATTGATAGATTGTATTAATTGGCATCAGATCAGTAATTGCATTTGCTTCTACATAGTAACTTTGATCTTTGAAGAATGAGTTTATTTGTGAAATAGAAGAATAACAAATAAAGGAAGCGATTTTGTTTGAAGTAAGTCCGTTTAAAGAAATTTGAAACAAGATTTTATTAGTCGTTGTAAGATTTCTGTGGTGTATATAGGTAAAATAACTCAGTGATATAAGTTTTGATAAGAGATAAATTTTGATGAGAGATAGGTTTTGATAAGAGTTTGTAATTCAGTTTCCTAATTTGAAACTTTAGAAGGAAATTGGTAGTGGTATTT
>NW_018108338.1:79453-105519 GCF_000183805.2 Loa loa | reverse complement strand
CTATCCTTCAAATTATAAAGCCATCCTTACATTAATGTCTTGTAATAACTAAAAAAATTTTTTCTTCCTATCAAGATTTATCTTTTGAAAATCTTTTTTCTTCGCAGTTTTTCTGAAATAATCAACAGATGTTGATGAAATAACAAAATACTTCTGAAACATTCAGTTACATCAACAAGGTTATAATAAGTGATTCACTTAGAAAAGACTAAGAGATAGTATCTAGAATAACTGTTTTATTCATTGATAGATTGTATTAATTGGCATCAGATCAGTAATTGCATTTGCTTCTACATAGTAACTTTGATCTTTGAAGAATGAGTTTATTTGTGAAATAGAAGAATAACAAATAAAGGAAGCGATTTTGTTTGAAGTAAGTCCGTTTAAAGAAATTTGAAACAAAAAAAAGCCAGTATATGACAGTGGCTTAGAGGATGGGCAGAATTTGACATTTGATATAAAAGAAATGCTGTTTTTGAATAAAATTGAACTAGTCATGTCACGTTATTTGCTGTTATTTCCTGACAGTGCTTTTAATGGATACTTATTGATAAACTTTCCGATTTAATCTTTCTTCAGTAAAGCCAGATAAAACTAGCAGGATGTTTAAACTTCAAACCCAAAGTTAAACTTTGACATAGTCGTACCAAAATTTCCAGTTTGCTTGCTTCAGCTTTATTGCTTTCAAATTTTGATTCTAAATAAATATGATCAGCATAACAAATAGAGTTATACATTAAAAAAAACTTGTCAAGAACGGTATTCAAAACTTTGGGGTGAGAACCAATAAGAAAATCATAAAGTACCGATCAAACTTGCCAAATATCTGAAAAAATAAATGTATTAGAAGGAAAGATGAGGAGGATGAAAAAATGATAATTAAACAATAAATATCGATTGGATGAATAACTTGGAGTAGAATAAATGATAACTTCCAAAGATAACTTAATGTATTTTAACCTAACAATGATAGCTTTTCAGCAATAGCGGTAATTGCACTACTTCTGAAATCATCACAGAGAAAAGGCATTATCGCTTTAATTGGATTGAAACAGTAAAATAATGCTTGCAATTTTGAAATTAGTGCTCCTGGATGGTGAGAAAAGTGCACCACGATGGAGCACTTCTGGGATGATATGCTGAAAATGAACATCAAAAGTAAAGGCTACCATTCATTTGTTTACTTGCTCTACGAGTGCTATGTGTAATAGAGAAAGATACATCATCGTACCAACTTACGTAGTTAATAACTGGGAAACAGAGGTACCAAGGGAGTCTAATCACTCATTGATGCTTGCTGGCGCAACTTCGCAACAACTGCTGAATTCTCCCTTGTAATTCCTGCTTCCTATCCTTAATCAACATTATCCTCAGATTTCCCCCATACACTTAAAACTTAATCTGAATACATTAATTTGATCAATTACTACATCGCCATGTGTAAAAGCTATTAGCTTGTAGATGAGCAACAATGAAATGATGAAGCATACATAATAAAATCTTCCTTTCAGATTCATTTATAAATTGTAGACATGGAAAACGACTGGGAATTAATAACTCTTAAGAGTTTTAAAACTGGGAAAGAAACAGGCGGTATTTGCGGTAGAAACTGTCCACAGTCAAAAGTTCCATCCTTTACGCTTCACCCTTCTGTACTTAGATAATTTGTATATCAAAGATTTAATCACTCTATTAATTCCACTTTAGTAGTTTCCTGTTTTTTGTTACTTTATTAGTAGTTGCTTCCTCTTCTTTCTTTTTCACTCCCGTGATGGAAAAGAAGATTTGTATGTAAGACAAAGAGAATAACGCTTAGGGCTTACAGTTGCCTAATGGTCAGTTAAAGGGTCCCAGCAATACAGTGTGAGTAGAGAGTGCTTGTAAGACATTACAAGTGATGTATCAGAGTGGGAAGAAGGAAGAAATAAGGAGAAGGAGTATCGGTGTTATAATTACGGATATATTTAACCAGAGAAAGGGAAGAGAAGGTAGGAGAATGCGTTGCTGAAAATGAAAGTAATAAGTTCATCTTTGTCAGGCCTATCTCTGTAGATTCCTTTCTTGGCTTCAAGGTCTTATGTATGCTGCTCGCCTTAAAGTCGCTCAGCTTTTAACCATACAATGCAGTAATCTAGGATCCAATCTGCTAATGTAAACATTGGAAATGTACGGAATAGATCAGAACTTGAAGTTCCATTTCACTTTCAATTTTGTTTCCCACCAAAATTAATGAAGAAATTTACAGATATGTAAATTGGATTACATGGAGGGAAAAGTTGTGGATGTTAATATCAAAGGGAATCAGCGAACTACAGGATGTACTAATGGGAAATCTCGATAATGGAAATAAACCGTGTTAGAGAGGCTAACGGGTAACAGATTAGTTTCACTTTCTCAGACTTTGGAACACAGGGAGCGTCTACTTTCTCTTGGGAAACGACAGGAAACGTATAGAAACATTTCCTTGCAACTTTTAATCGGAAGAAAATTCCTCAATTCATCAAAGAACAAATTCCCATTTCGAAATTCAATATTTTGTTGGAGCTGCTGGCTTCACGAGGTCGGTGCATAGTAATGAATTAACTAATTATTGCCATTCTGGAAGAAAGTTTTTCTTGGCAATGGAAATATTTGGCAAAAATCCTTTGGTAAAAATCCCATTGTCTAGAATAAAACTTTGTATTCCTCGTGTTTTGCTGCAAACTCACTGAATCAGATTTAAATTTAACTCAAAAGTGAAGTCATTTCGATTCAACTGTATTTTTCAAATAACTACCCACCAAAAATAGTCGATCGAACATACTCTATTTTTAATTGTCGCCTCAGAAACTAATGGAATAGATAACTCATTCGATCGGTAGGTAGCTTACTGCTAATTAATTCAGCTTATCTCTAAGGGAGAATGATATGAGGAAACACTGAGCAACTAAGAATTCAAGTCAAACGTGATAGGGCCTAACACTGCGAGCAGACTTCTCACAAGGTTCTGGTTCAGAATGCTATTGATATTAGTTGCATACCTTAGTGTTATTTTGAATTTTGAAGACTGGTGTATTTTAATTTTGCCCACAATATCAATTATTAGATGGGGAGTTCATCGGAGAGGATGATTCCCTGGAATCTAATAGTTGTCAACAGTTACTGTTGGCTAACTGACTGATTGATTGATCAGTGGATCGTTCTTCCATTTAGTATTACTATCTCTGGTTCAGTTATATGATATCGTTTATAAGAGAGAACTTCCCGTTAAATTATATGCATTCATCTGTGAGATTCAGAAATGATAATCGCTGAAGAGACAGAAAACAACGGGCGATGATTGCTCAAGCACAAGGTAGATTTATCTCATCTTTATGCTCAAACACAAGGTAGATTTATCTCATCTTTATTTGTTCCCATCAATTTGAATTACTGCTGCGAAGCTTTAGCTTCTCTCTGTTTGATGAAGGAGAAAATATCGAGTTTAAGGTGAAAGTTCGCGGTATGGATGAGTACCACGATCGACGGTAAGGTAATACTGTTTAAAGATAAAGAGGATCTATATAACTTTAGTTTATTTTTCGCTGACTACTCTGTGGAAATCAGTTTCTTTGCTTCCAGTGAGTCGAAAATGGACAAATTCTATTGAGTAGTCGATATGGCGAGTTTGATAGAAACAAATATAATATCTTCAGCAGGAGTAGTGGGTAAATGCAAATGACTGTTGGTCACTGAATATCTGCTATTTTCCGAAAGTATGGATTCCTTGTCTCTCTTATTTGTTGAATGAAAGTCGAAGTCACTGTAAGAAAAATAAGATAGGTCATGCATGTTTTATTGGGCTTTTCTTCATGTTCTCGATAATGGATAATTCCAATTGTTTGCAAAATATATACTGAAAGTAAAATTCCAGAAATCTCTGTATTTATCGCAATGGTACCTGGAGTAGAAAAAAATTTAAAAAAAAAGACTTGGCACGAAATTCTGTATGTATGAAGAAGTGACAAAAATTGGAATTGTTTGCTCCATAACAATCAAAGCAAAAGCAATGAACAAATGGATAGATTTATAGACGTGAGCTACACCCTTCATATTCTTTACTTTTTCTGATGCTTGTGAAATAAAGTTGATTGGGACGAAAAACTTGATTATGTTGTCGTAAATAATTTTATCTTCCGTTTTTTTCCTGTTTTTGTGCAATCTGCTAGTTTTAGGAAAAATGTTTCCAGCAGTTAAATTCCGGAGCGAAGTAACTTTGTGATCATATAAGCTTTTTCACTTCACTCAGAGAATATACTAGTTTAGTAGTAGAAATATTACGATGAAGGATTACCGATCGTGTGTTGTCAGTGTTTGTAATTTTAGACAATTTTCGGAAATGGCGAGAGTAAAAAGGTTTTGGTAAATCTAGCTATCAAAATAGAGTTGAAAACCTGTCGGAAATTTGCGAAATGACAAAAATTTATTAAAAATTATGGTTGAGTTATCGAAGCAGTGGTTATCCACAAAAAAAGTATTGAAAGAACAAATAATGGGTCAGTTATTACACAAGAAGAAAAGTGGTGTTGATAAGTTAGGTGTGGGTTTTTCAGATTATTGTTTTTACGGATTTCTTTTATGAAAAATTCTGGAGTTAAGTAGGCCAGAGTTACCTTCTATTGAGTTACATCAGATAAACAGATGAAAAATTCCTATATCGGATTCAGAAAAACTATGAAGTCGGGAATTCCATACTTTTCTTTCTTTCCTTTTTTCTGAATTGCTCTTTGCGGCGAAATCATAGTCGCTTGCCGTAGATATTAGGATTTCTCCGCAAAGAGCAATTCATATGAACCAGAAGAGTAAGGTCTGAAAACTTGGAGAATATTTTTGTTAGTTATGTCAATTTTATTATTGAGGATGGTTTTTCAGCTCTTGGAGAAAGGCTTCAATTCTACAAACAAGGATCTCTTATGTAGCTGTTGTGCAAATCCCTTCTTGATGCTAGTCGCCATTCGATGCAAAATGCAAGCCATATCCAAACCACAAGATTATTCTGAGATACGTGTGTGTGTTATCGCTGAATTATAGAGATGGATTTGCGATGATTTTCATGACAACAAGAAGTTATTTCGGAATTCTTTGCCATACAACTTTTTAATAATTTCGAATTTGTTTTGTTCTTTAATGTGTTACATCGGATCAATTTGTGGACTGTTCTAATGATTTCATTTTATTTGATTAAAGAACGTAATAGGCCAGTAAGAATAGATTTTGATGAATCGTGTCTTGCATTTCTATACTGCTTTTATTTTTTATATCCTTACACTTCATTTTTCTTCTAATTTTTTAATGTTCATCCGAATGTGATACTTTGTCAGTATGCATCTTAAACAGGGATATTATCTGTGCGAGCCTTCAATTAATGTTTTGTAGGAACTCTAAGTTCACTTTCTGCTTTTCGATTTTTATTATATTATACTATGCTGAAATAAATATGTAATAGCTGTAGTTATATTGTATTGTTTTAGTCTTGTTATCGACTAAAAATTACATTCAATACGATGGTAGGTAGAGAAAACAAATTTGAATTATTAACTTATTAACTGAGAATATTTTAAAGGTAAGCTGCAGATTCGCCAAATTTTTGCCGTGAATTGTTTTTTTTTTTTTTTTCTCAGCAGACATTTAGTAGCGGTTTTGACCATGTGGTTGTTCCGTTGTTAAAGAACATCCCTTTTTTTTAAGTATTGCTTCTAGGCCTTTTGGGTATTGTTTTCTAGCATCGATCATTGTACATTAATAACATGGAAATTGACGTGTGGGTATTTGTAAAAGGTCGCTTGATTAGTCTATGTCTGTTGTGGCAATGGACACTGATATTGAATTTTGCAGCGATTTTGTAATACATCATTATATAGTTCAGTTGGAATCATGTCATCAATATTTTTCCCTTTTAGATTTGGAAGCTGATGTGAAGTGGCATAATGGACGACGGCAAAATAATATTAATTGGTAATGAAGGTGATATTTTGCACTGTGGGTATAGTCACACCCTAAGTGATGGAGGTAAAAGGTGAAGGTTGCAAATTTCATTTAGCTTTTTGTGGTTTCTTTTCTGTCTCATCAACCGCAAAAGTTCTATGTCATATTGGTTCTGATTTGCAGATATCCGTCTGCTGATCATTATGCTCATGCTATGATTCTCACACAACTTGGTCTAGATGAAGCACTTATCTTAGAACTGTTATGCACTTCGAGTGCTGATGTTCCAGTTAAGGTGTGCTTTTATTTCTCATACTTTTCCTTTTACTCGAATTCCATTGCAATAATCTTCTTGTTATATTTCTTGAAGGCTCGTCAACTGTTACAAGAAAATATGCCAGCAGGACATGATATGAATTCTCTGGCCAGTTACCTACAAACAAGTCGTCAATCGTATACAATGCAGGGATTGAGAATACGCGTGGAGCAAGATGCAGGTAAATAGTAAAACGGAAATTCAAAAGAGTAAAATGATCCATTGTTTTAAGAATATCTTGACTTATACTGGCACAGTGATATTTATTGTGACATATAACCTAACTTTAAAGCTTTCGAAAAAGCTTTAATGGATACGAAGGATGCATTGTTGATTGTTTGCGACGCACGTGATAGTGAACTTGGAATTGGCATGGATGAAGATACCTTTGTGGATTGGATGGCAAAGGAGAAAGTTGATGCCGCAATGTTGGGACACTGGATGCGAAATGAAAGGGGTCGACCACCACAACTAGGACATAATCAGCTGGGATATTTTCTCATGTGGCTAAGGTAGCTTGTTTTGTTTCATTGTTAGTTGTGAAGCTTGTCTTTCGGCATACAGGAAACTGACTTGAAGTTATATTTTGCTGAACTCTAACTGTTATTAATAACTGTGGAACAAAAAGCTGGCTACTGCATTCTACAATCAGGAGTCTGTATCTCTGTGCCAAATAAAACATAGTTTGCTTTCATTCATTTGGTTTCGTTTCACAATGATTTTTCAGATATGAAGTTTCTGAAAAAAAACGGGCTGCTTTACTTAGTACGCAGTCCATCGAAGTGGATGGTATTTCAACTGACCAGAACGGTGACATGATAAAAACAACCACGTCTGATCTGGTTCTTTCACTTCAAGTAAATTTGCTATCACTCTTTATTATTGATAATGATTTCCAGTGAAAATAATCCGTGAGTTTTTTTTGTTTCTTTCTTTTTCAGGGTATTTTCCGGCCTCTGAGTAATTATTACGCATTACCTTTCGATATGAAAGGGGAAAAGTATAGGTCAGTGGAACATTATGCTTACCAAAGGCTTTTTGACGCTCTTCGTCTCGACGACAAATGTATTGGTGAGTCAAGAACTATTTCGAGACAGTGCGATTTTAAATAATCAGTATTTTGTCATATTCGGTTTAAATTTTGATTGCAGAAACTTTTACGTTTCGTCGTATAAAAATTTCCTTAATATTTCTTTTTACTGCAGAAAAGATTCGAACCACTGTAGATCCAGCAAATGTTGCACTCGTTGCCAGAAGAGTTTTCAAACAGCAAAAGGTATTTTTATGTTATGCTACAATTACATCAGCAGCTGTTGAGTGGAGTTTTGTCTTTCCTTTTTTGTTTGTTCAGCTTTATGTTTTTTTAGCAAAGAGAAGAGCTTAAGAGTTGAAACCTTTTTAACGACTTATATATAGTGCTGCTGGCTACGCAGTTGTATCACTAAGGCAATTCATACTACCTGGTCGTATAGCCTTAAAAGTACTGCTAATTTTACATCTCTGGCATTTGCGCCAATGGTTTTTGAATGTTGTTTCACTGCAACATTTTGTAGCTCAGTGACGGAGCAGTGGATTCAAAGATGGGTCGTCTAGATCGATGGCGTCAATCTGCTATGAAGCATAAGGTTTCTTCATCTCTGAAATTTTTATGATGTAGCGCAATTTCATCAGTTTAGTTCAAGTAGTTTTTTTTTCTTTTCACAGATGACGAAGAATGAGGCTTTACAACAGTTACTGCTTTCTACTGGGCATGCACTGTTGATTGATACTACGGAAATTGACAAAGCATGGGCGTCTACAGCAGACGAATTCGAACTGCAGCATTTGTTAACGAAACGGTACATTCTTCCAGGCACAATCATCGATTGGATGACCGAACGAACAAAACCTCCATCAGCTCTTTCTCATATTAGAGTTTGTTTCATCGTTAGCAGTATTACACAGTATTATTTTTTTTATATAAATTACTAACTGGACGATAGCTAACACTGACCTGTGAGAAGTGTAATGTTAGTGACTACGTCAATGAAATTTTTTTTTCAAGTCATAAGCTCATCCTGTCTGCTTATTTTCATTTGCCATTTTGAATTTTATCTCATTATTTTATGTCTAAAACTGTTGATGACTAAGGAAGGGGAAGTCAAATATCGCGATGAAGGAGAAATTAACTTATTCTGATTTCAGGGAAATAAGACAGGACTTTTACTGATGGAGCTGCGTTCTAAATTTGCTGCGTTATCGCCTACACAAAATCGCATTCCACTGGTGTCGCCTTTAGCAACAGCATTGGAATTACGAACCTTATTGTCAGCCCACATGATTTGTTTCACTGCGGAAAGTGTTTTTCATTTTTTATATCCAGCACAAATTCGTTTGCCGAATTCAACAGAAACGTTGCCTTCACCAGCTCATTACATAGCTAAGCAAGCTATAAGGTAAGGAGGCAATATCTTTTTTACTATCTTTTTTATCAGTCTTTTGTTCTACTTTATTACACGTCCCCAAAATAAACTTTGGACCTCTGTAATGAGTTTTTTTATCAGTTAACTGTTGAATTAGGTAATGGAGCGAGAGGTCTAGTTAAAAATGATTTTATGGATATTTTTGAGAAGTCGAAATTGTAAAACTAGTGACAGAATTGGATGGAACATAATCAACTTGGACGCGTAAGATGGAATAGAAAGATTATTTCCTGGGTTACACTTGAACAGCCTGAGCAATACTTTATTTCAGGTATTTCAACATTTGTGCAGAAGAGGCTTCTTATATAAATGAAAGTGTGCACAGTACGGAATGTTGGTATAGGATGAACACTGCGGTTGAATTAAGTAATCCAACGCTCGACAAAGTTCAGGTGAAAGGAATATTTTAAGAAATCAAGAAGTTCAAGTAATTTTTTATAATTGCTAATACTTTTAGTCAAAGGTTTTACCCTCAGTCTTTTACAGACAGCTCTCCCTATTCATACTGCATTGCAGTCATAATGGATGGACTTTAGTTTTCTTGAGGATATTACTTGTCAAGTAATATCCTTGTTTTGGAATTTTGTTGTATATCATGCAGAAGCTCGGTCTACCTGACAGCTTCTTCTTTAAAGGGAAAAAAATCAATAGAGATGAAATGTTTGCAGGGATGGTACATGGATGAACGTCAGCGTGCAATAAAAGTTGCGTTAACGATGATGTTTGAACAGCATTCCCCACTCATGAGGGCACTGTTAGATACGGGAGATGCGCTGCTGGTTTACTGCTCAAGATATTCATCACTTGAAGCTGAACTCACTGTTGGTATGAGAGAACGAGATTTGCGCGCATGGCTAGCACAAATTGATATTGATACTAGACAGGTTATTTTCCATACTACATCGAAAGTATCTTTTTTTTATTATTGTTCGGGCTTTTAGATGAAATAAAGGAAGGAAGATATTAAAATGTGAACATCCGATTTACAAATTAGCGATAACTGTATAAGACATGATTAAGGTAATACAAGAGATTTGCGAAACTTGTAGATTATAAAAATTGCTTGTATCCCAATGATTTGGAAATGATAGTGCATGGCTACATGCTTATTTTTGATCGGTCGCTCTTGTTCAAATGAGAATATTATGGAAATATCAGTACGTTATGTTTTTGGAATATGACTTTCTTTTAATGCACTTATGTTGCAGCTTTTTGATTCAACAGTCCGTCCGTTGGCATTTCGACCGCCATATCTTGGTGGGAATCGATTAGGATTGATCTTGATGGAAATAAGGCGAGAATTCATGTTACGAGGAGTTTTTCCACAGCAACTTCCAGAATTACAGATTGGTGTTGAAGCGGTTCGTTTTTGTAACGTATAGAGTTTATAAAATCATGCATATGTTGGTAATTTCAATTACCTTGTAATTCTTGTAGGTTCTTGGTTCTGAATCACCGGCTGAAAATTACGTATCAATTTATCCATTTGATGTACTGGACCCCGATAATTTTTCGGCTCTTTGGACAAGTAAGCGTTTTTTCCTCTGTGACTTGCTGATGAACTTTGTAATTTTTCTGTGGAGTGTTAACTATTCTCCTCCAAGTCACTTTTTTTTTATTTTTCATAATTAAGGTCAAGTTGAACTGCTGCTCTGATTTAAATCCCATCGTTCCAGTGAATTTCTTTTGTTCTAGGATTTAACAAGGTTTTGTCTATTACGGAGGTCGATCATTTGATTATTCGATAGAGTAACAATAACCGTTGCTAGAAAAGTAACTTTTTAGGCCAAGTAAGTATCATTATAGATCCATTTTTGTTACTTGCAAAGCAGAACAAGGACAGCGAACTTTGGACACAAGCAAATTCGATTAAACTGGCACCAAAATTGATATCCATTAATGAAACGACACTTTCTGCTATAGTTGATGGTATGCGCTTTTAATTTTCATCGGTTACAAAGAGTGAAGTATGTGAGAAGCCGTAAAATGTTGTCATTTTTTGAAAAAAAAACCGTAATTAAAAAGTAACGGGACGAAAATAAAAAAAATAACGAAATGTGGTGCTGCTTTTTATCTGCACTGTTTTTAAGGAATTCACAAGTCTATATTCTCCGACTTTATTTTCTGAAACATCCCGTAATTTAATTTATTTTTTAGAGTTGGATATTATGGAAAAAGTTACAGAAGAGGATCTGGAAAACTACTGCGTTGAAGATCTACGTGCTGTTTTTGTCCGCTTAGCACTTCGAATGCGAAATCGTTTAGCTGAAACTGAGACGCAGCAAAGCGAAATGAATCTTCTAGCAAGAGAAATTACTGCTATGCAAAATATGAGGCGGTAAATGACTTGTTCGGAGGGGGATTAAGAATGAAAGCTTCTTTTCCGTTAATAAGTTGTTGCTAAGAATATCGTCTGATGTAGTCAAAATTTTTGTTTAAATTTCAGAGCACTGGAAGAAAGGAAAGCACAATTAGAAGGAGGTCCTACTCAGGAACGGAGAGAAAAACGAGAACTCCCTGCGCCTCTAGCTCGGACGGAACTACCTGTACCTTTAATGCGTGGTTATTCCCCACCCCGGAAATGGGATGAGAAACGTAAGCCAATACAACGACGATACTCACCTCCTGAGGAAAAGATCCCACGACGTCGTAGCCCAACTCGGCTAAAGTCGCCCACTCCGCATGTATCTCGGAAATCATCACCTTTTTCAAAATCACCATCGAAACAACAAAAAGTGACGAAACCTCCCGTTGATGAAAGCGAATTGTCCGACGGGGAAATCTTGAGCGATTAATTTCATCCTTCTACATCATGAGAAAGTATTTAGTATCTTGCGCCGACCTAATAGGAATAAAGTACCCAACTATCCATCCCCTCATCAAGTTTGTTATTGCACTGTTCGAATTAAGGTAGGCACGAAGACCACAGCAATACAACATAACAAAATGTTATAGCCTGAATAAGGACCACACCAATATAAGATAACGAAATATTATAGTTTAAAAAATATACTTGGAAATATCTAGTTATATTCCTCACTGTTCCAGGATAACTCATGAAATATCATTGGAGTGAGTTATTTGCGAAGTCAAAATTTAGTTATAGCCGTCTATGATTTTCCGATCTCCTGTGAACATTCAGTGTTATGTATATACTGTTGTTGTTGTTGTTGTTTAATATTCCAATTCTGAATTTTATGAAAGGTAGGAATCAAATTGGAAAATATTTAAATGAAGAATTTCGAAGCATGTGGAAACCGTCTGTTATCTCAAAATCTTCCTAGCTGCATCAAGATTTAGCAGCAAAGTTAGAAGATCCAAAATTACACAAAGCATTGAAACTGCGTTTTTTCCCCTATTTTTTTTTTAGAGAATTCCACAATTTTGCAATTGCCAATCAGACTTTGTTGACAGCAGAATTTTATTCCGTTATCAAAAAACACTGGAGCTACTGATAACCATCTCACGTAGAAATGGTTCTGATGCGATTTTCCTATCTAACGAGCACTGATATAGGCCCTCAGTGATTTGATCAAAGTAGCAGTATAAAGAAAGTGTGGAAAAGTATCCTAGTCAGCTGCATTAAATATGAAAAATCAGATGCCTTTATTCCTCCATCCAGTAAGATCAACATCAGAGTCATCATCGCTTATTTGTCCCACCAATGCCGGTTCGGTATTTCTTTCATTTTTCACAGCTACTGTGTTGTACAGTTTGTCTCGCCGCACTTCTAACCGATTTACTCGTTTCCATTGCTCAATCTGCAAATAAGTTCAGCATACTTTCCTAGCCATATCTGGGATTCTAACTATTCTGAGATGTATGGTAGAAGCAAAATTTTAGAATCATAAATCATCAGGACAGAAATTTACCTGCTCATCAATAAGTTCAATATCATGCTCGATAGCTACCACGTGTTCTTCATTTTCTTCGCGGTGCTCTTCCTCCTGCTTTGCTTCATCCAACTCTCTCATGAAATCGATGTATTGTTGTTCTATGCTTGCTTGTTTCTCTATGGTGTCAATAACCTGAAATATATCACAACTTATAGTAGTTTTACAAGTGCGGAAATGTAGCGTTACAGCACAATTTGAAATACTAAAATGCTTAATTAGGTGCTCCAAAAATCAGGTTATTCACGCATCAGTATGCGTTTAATTGAAGTATAAATTCTAGTTGAATTATGTCCTACTCAGGAATCGTATAGTCTTAAGCATGTAGAAGACGATATATTCGTTTTTCCATATTCATTTCTTAGCCTCAACCAAATAAAAACGACAGTTTATTTGCGATATTAGCTTACTCTGCTGTTCAGTTTTTCGTCTTCGAAAAAACCTTCAGGCACTCCTTTGATAACATTTGTTTTTTGACCATATGTTGTATTGTTTTCTATCATTTTTGTCATCGAATATTTCTCCCAAGGAGTGCTTTCGTTAATATTTTTTAAATTCGACTCATTTACGTCTACTGCAAAAAAAAAAAAAACATTACTTTCAGCTTTTTCAAAAGTCCAAACCTTAGTGAAGGTAAAGCAAGCAGAAGAACAAGTTGACCTTTCAGTTTTTTCAAGGGTGCCATCGACAGAGATGTGGTCGATTCTTCGGAGTTTCGTTTTGATGAAGTCGCATTGGCTATTGCTGCTTTCTTGAAATTGGCAACGTTTTCTCGATGTTTCCGACCATTTGAATGAGCTATCCATAGCTTACTCTTCACCTTCAAATTTTGAATCCTTTCTCAAAAGATGCCGAAATTCACATCGTGTTACAGAAGGGATTGTTAACAGCTGATGAAGCAAGACAAGACTAACCTGTGTGTTACAAATGATACAGAGAAGTAAGCCATTCTCCAGAGCTCTCGCAATCGCTGAGTGAGACTGTCCTTTCATTGAGTACGATGCTGTATACATCCCCTACCTGTAACACACATCACGCTAACTCGCAGAACGATCCGCCCTAAACGTCGTTCACCGACCAACCGCTATTTACAAGTGTTTCACCTCACTTAAAGGACGAGCGTAGCGGGATGCGCCTCGCACTTTCTTGGCCAGTTTGTCGGGTAATCGGTGGTGGCGTCTTCTTGACTTCTTGACAGTTTTCTTGACTAAATGAAAGACGAGGATAAGAGTATCGTTTTGGTTTGTGTTTGTGTTCTGTCTATATCATATGGAACGAATTTTAACAGGAAATTATCTCCTAAGCAATGTCAGCAGGATCATCCAGAATACTGGCCAAAAAGGTACCTCAGCGTGTTGTCGATGTAGCGGAAGAAGTACAGGACTGGGAGAATCATATTATTCTTAGATTTCCTGATGATGTCGCTGCAAAAGTCAGTGAGTTCTGCTATTTTCTTGTCTAATGATATTTTATTTTTTTGAAAACGAAGAGAAGCACTCAATTTCTGCAGGGAAAATGATTGACGAATCTGGCGACAATGACCTTGCCATTGGGTTCCATCCAGATATGCGAAATGCAACCGTACAATTTCAGCAGCAAATCATGTCTGCAAGGTTGTTTGATCTACCTTGCGTTGTTGAGGTTAGTTACTTAGGTAACTTATTCTGAGATGTAAGATTAACTATTGCGTATCCCTTAGAAGGGTGGAAAATTAAAACACAGTGAAACTTTACTCGTTTTGCAATGAATGAAAATGATGTAGAAGTAAATGCATGCGTGCTTCTATCGATGATATGTGCATGAAACAACATCCTTAACAACCACTTGGATTTTCGTTTATAATTTGTGTACCGAAAACCTCCTGAGATTTGTCTCGTAGCTTGTTGAAATTAAATTAGCTGTCAAATTTTAGGTAATGAAAACGATTGACAAAAAGAATGTTTATAAAGTTGCGGATGCATCTCAGATTATGATCTGTTCGCATGACTTACAACCTATCACAGAAATATCACTTCAAAACGATACATCAAAATTGAAACGTGACAAAATGTGGCAGTGGCCTCATGGACGTGAG
The DNA here is from genome assembly GCF_000183805.2 of Loa loa. Classification (NCBI taxonomy): domain Eukaryota; kingdom Metazoa; phylum Nematoda; class Chromadorea; order Rhabditida; family Onchocercidae; genus Loa; species Loa loa. The sequence goes on along the minus strand of NW_018108338.1, from coordinate 90,831 downwards.
CTTTTTTTCCCACGCTTTCTTTTCACTTTCGAAACAATATGCTGAAATAGATTACAAATTCTTTAAGGATAATTATTCATTTTGTTTCAGTCACTCCGCCAATGAAAAGTGTCAGGAAGCGACGTTTCCGTAAAACGAAAAAGAAAAAATATATGGACGCACCTGAGGTTGAGCGTGAGCTCAAACGTCTCTTAAGAGCTGATATCGAAGCTAGTTCTAGTAGATGGGAAGTAGGTATAACCACGCATTTTCGCCTATTGTTAGAGAGAAATTGGATTTTCAGGTTTATAGATTTCATCTCTTCACATATTTAGATCGTTACTCCTGAAGAAGATGCTAAAAAAGTGGACACTCCTTCAGTTCTTGTAGAAACACTTGTTCTTGGAGAAATCAGCAATTCGGACGATGAAGCATCGCTAAAGGAGGTTGCACCTCTTGCTGTTGGAGCATATTTGTAGAGATAGTTGCTGAATTTCGAGAATTCGAGTGACATCGGTGTACGTAAATAATATTTGTTCATCCTAGGCGCATTTAAACCATTACCACACGATTATAGCATTATAGATTATTGCGTGGTGCTGAAAATATTACATTTTGAATGAACGTGCTACTTACTGTCTTTCAACGCTTACGATTATATTCTCGTTCATTAAAAGTATTAGATAGTTCATCGCATTTAATGTGCCTTGCATACGATGTGATTATTTGTTCAAAAGTTGCTAACACCGTCTTCGGTTGCAGATCAAGCAGCGACTCGAACTTTATTTTGATTCCATTTCACGAACTGATGAATTTATATAGCTGTTTTCATCTATATATTCTAGCTTAAATGCCTTTATAGCTGTATATGGAGGTTTTTAAAAAATGATATAATAAAGTTCTGAAATTATTTTGCGGAAATAGCTGTGCAAAGAATAGCGTTGATCTTTCGTCCATTGCATTAATTTGTTTTTAAATGTTATGTAACGTGAGATATATGTTCTCGTTTTCGCACTGATGAAAAAGTATATACTAGTGTTTCCTTTTTATGCTTGGTTTGTTAATCAACAGTTGATAGGGTCTGGGATTGTATTGGAAATTAATTTCTCTTCTGGTGGTTGTTCTTTTTTTCACTGTGAGAATCTGTTATAGTTTTCGGAAAATATTCTCTGAGTTTGTTCGGATTGTATCATTTATCAAATTTTCTTGTTATTTGAAATAAAAAAAAAAGTAAAAGTTCGAAGTCAAAAGTATGGTCTTTTTCCGTTTTTTTTTTGATTTATAAGGAAATCTGTGTATTATTGAAAGATAGTAGAAAGTATATTTTATGGGAGAGTAAGAATAAAATGATTCGCTTCATCATGTGGAGATGCCGAAAGCAGCAGGAATTTGGAAATTGGGGCGGTGTGACTGGTGTATGAAAGACCAAGTATAAATTCGAACTGATGATTTTTACGATGTCACTTGGCTTCTTATTTTTTCGTAGTGGGGGGAAAAATTTCCCCAAAAAGTATTTTATATAATTTTTCTCGAGATTACTGGGTGTCCCAGTATTTCCATTCTCGCCCAGCGTTGCTTGCAAAAACTGGGGGATGTTAAATCATGAGGAGGTGGTAGCGAAACTAGTGGGTTGCTTATCTGCTTTGTTTTATTAATTCCATTTCTTCACATATCACATTACTTTTAAAATCTTATCAAGTCATATTCGACTCTTCATTTTTTGGTGAGAACAAAAAACCCAAGAAATTTTGTTTATAATTTCCCTCATTATTCTTGTCTTTTCTATTTGACCTGCATTCTTTTCCTAGTAATCTTACTCTTCTGTTAGCCTGATTTAATCGTCGTTTATCAGCATATAAACTGAACAATAGCTGCATTAGTGAAATCTCAGGCATTGTATTGCCCTACTTTGAATATAAAGATACTTCCTGGGCACTAACTTATATGTTTTACCCTTTTATTGGTTACGTATTTCTGAATGTCACTTTATTTATAACAAAGGCAAAAATAGTTGTAATTCTATCACTATAATGTTTGTTATATGAAGATTATATTTGGTCATCAAATATTATTTACCATAGCGATAACTTTCATGACGAATTCATGATTTATTTTTCTGCAAAACAATGTACCTCATATGAAATTTAACCATTTTGTCGTGTAGCTTGAATAATTGCTAGAACACTATGTCGTATGCATTAGCCTTGAACAAGTGAACGAGTGAATAAGTGAACAAGTGAGCCTTGAACGAGTCGAGCATTTTCGATAACATTTGAAACTTGAAAAGGATTATTGGTTGAAAGGAGTTGGAATATGACTCCAAATTTCAAATTTGAAATTGTCTGACTGGACACTGCTGTCATATCAACTTTTCTTAGTATACTCTGTATTATTTATTCATTGGTGATTTATTGTGGAACGATTTTTCGCTTACTATGAGTTTCACGGACTTACTAATTGTTTCAGACTGGAAGGTTTCCCCTGGAAGCTTTAACTGTTTTGGATTATATAAAGCCAAGAAATGAATGAGTACTTATGGTGTCTTGCAGAAATGAAATGGAACTTGGAATTATGAATTTCGAATTCACGCACATAAATATCCATTGTTTGGAGTTTTTCTAAAAGGAAATTGGTAATGGTAATGTAGAGTTATTTAAAGGTAGAACAAACAGATGGGTTAATTGGGAGAGAAGATTTGTAATTGGTTTTATTTATAGTAGACTTCATGCTCATTCATAATTTCACTCATGTGTGATTCTATCGCATATATATTTTCCAAATAACATTTGAGGTATCTACCACTTTCACATTGTCTTTTTATTCGCTCTTTAAATATTCTTTATTGTGCTCATTACTTACTATGTTTTAAATGAAAAAAAAACATCCCATTTAAAACAGCATGTATTTAATGTGTTATTCGACATCTCACCAAGAAAGTTAATTCTGTTTTTAAATAATATTGAAAGGTGGAAATACTTTTTGTCTAGGCCAGAATAAGAAATGAAGTAAACGAACAAACAGCATTTTGAGGATGGTAAGCAATTGCATTATTTGGTTGAGATCCGAGTTTTTAAAAAGCTAAATTAATGGTGCTTTTTTCTCCTTATCCTCAGCTTTTGATCATACCGACATCGGTCATCCTTTTGTTGACTGGTGTGTTTTTATATATTTTTCTTGAAATTATTTTTTATATATTTTTCTTGAAATTATTTTAAAGAAGCGTATTTTTTGGAGGAGAAAGGTGTAAAATTTTTCGAAATGTTATTGCTAGCCAGTGGCCTTAAGCCTCGGTTCCATATTTCAAAACTTTCCGGACAATGATGCGCTGTGCAGATCAACAGTGACAAGAGTCTTTTCCATGCGTGTTTCTTTTTTGGGTCATTCATTCTGTTGTATTTGTAAATTAGGCATTACATCATTTTGTGTTCAAACACTCGTTTTATTTGTCATTCAGACTTCAATTTCACTGGAGGCTTGCGGATAAGTGGTTTTGGTTGGATCGATGTTCGGTCAAATGCTGGGATGAAGAAGAGCTTTTGTGGTGATGATGGTGTGAACCCGTTTACTGAAGAACATGGGTCTTTTTGAATAATTTTTCTTAGAGGATGGGGAGATGATTTAATTTAAAGTGATGTAACGCAGGCTATGAGGAGTTTTATGAAGTTATTTCTAGTAGTAAAAAGAAGCGAAGAAGCTGTGCCTGCTTTTTTTAAAGCCTCTATGCTTTATTCAATTGGGAAGAATTTCAAAACATCTTTTGAGAAGGAAATGGAAGCGATGAACACAAGCAAATACCATCGATACCTGGAAATTACATCACACCACTGATCGCTATCATGCATTCCATATTTCGGAACTATCTGCAGTTTGATCATCATCAACAGTTGACGAAGTTGTTTGCTTCATTATTATTCTTGTCCTCCTTCATGGTTTGTCTTTTCTCCTATTCATCTCGTTTTTTATTCTTCATGCTTCTGCTTTTGTTCCACCGTCATAATGGTTCTGTCTCGGTCTCTCTGTGTGAATGCACACTCTGTTCCTCTGTATATCTTTTTCTTCCACTGCCTGGCAAAAAGTTAAGCTTTGAATTCCATCAAATATCCATTATGACAAACGATTTTTTCATCAGTTTTAAAGCTATGATTATCAAGCTTTTTCACACCAGCATAAATTAGGGATGGGAGCAGTTAAACAGCGCGAGGCGCTGCAGGGCATATTTATATGTCCATGAAGTTTTGTCTTTCCTGAACTATTAATACCTGATTGAGATTATCATGCTTGTTGATATTCTATAATGTAGGTATTCTTGAATGCAGGCAGTGAGACCTTCATAGAAGCTTCGAAAGTGCAATTAGTTGTGTTGTTCGCCGAAAACATCAATAGATCAAATTTCATTCTTTTTGTATTTTTTGTCTAGTTGATTTCAAATTTCATTCAGTTTTTTTAAGGTGAAAAATTGGTATCATTTGTGATGCAAAGTGTATTTCAAATCCTTGAAACTACCTTCCATGATTTAAGCATGGGTATGGTACCAACTTAGAAATCATTTCTGGAAAGGTTAAGTAGTTTTTTAATCATAAAATCATACTTTAAATTAGTAACATTGCTGCTATTCATGATTCCTTAAGAAATTTGACTGAGGGACTAAATGTGTTATTACAACCGGTTACCTTACTTTATCTCTTCCTGTCATCCAAAGTTATGTATTTGCGGCCATTCCTGGCTGGAAGCCTAGCTTATTTCTATCGATGGGATCAGTCATTCTAAGACTTCGCTCGCTCTCGTAATAATAATAATAATAGTTAATGGTAAATTTATAATGATGTCTCTCTGCAGGCATATCTGGTAATCATCACATCGAATTAATTTGTGCCGCATTATTCATAACAACCACTGTGACGATAACAACAAAACTACTAATTCCTTGACATTTCTGGGCACGTATATGTCATTACAGCTATGATTTACACCCAATGTTGAAGTAGACCATTTTCTTCCATTTCTGATTCTGTTGTTGAGACATTCCTTAAAGAATTGAAAAAATTACGGCTCTTGGCTTTGTATATTTGCAGCTACTGAAGAAGTGCTTGGATTAATCAGTGGAATAAATAGAAATTGTTGATTAAATTACTAGTGCTTCTTTTAGATAGTATGAAATCTCAGAAAATGAGCATTGGCTAACTAGTCTGCATTTATTTAGGAATGAGATTGACAACGAAGTAATTATTATCTAATGTTTGGTAATTAAAATGAATGAACTTGAGATGCTTGTTGACACTGTAAATTGGTGTGGTCGGGGACAAAATTTCTAATCAGTTAAATTCCTAATTGCTAATCAGTTAAGGTTATTTCTCGCTTTTCAATTCTCCCTTCCTTATCCGATCATTCACCGCTGAAACAAAGGCAGTATTAAACGAAAAAACGAAATGAAGTAAACCAGCATTAAACGAAAAAATGAAATGAAGTAAACCTGTCCTGTGTTTTCCAAAGTAAATTGAGAGATAAATAGATATATAAATGAGTTGTTTGCTTAGTTAATTATTTTAAACTCTTTTTCAGTTTTCAAAAATTTTGTCCAAGTATTTTTCAGTTCCACAAGCTCCTTGTCATTATTTCATATCGTTTTCATCTTCTCCATTGTTTACATGGAAAATTGTACTCTAAGAAGCTTTTGTTTTTATATTTATATTATTTTCTAATTATTTGATTTTTCCTTCAGCTCTCATGAATTTCAATTTTAGAATACTTTTCCTTTCAAGTTTACGTAGCGAACCCTTGTTTTAGGGAAACAGCATTAGTAGTACGTTTGGAAAAGGATGGATGGGATGAGAGTAAGATAAGGTCAGTTTTCTGTGTGTATTATATTTGAAAGGAGAAAAAGGGAAATGAGAAGTTCGAAGCTGGAAGAAGGTTTTCCACCTTTTTCTTCAGTGGGTCGGATTGGCTGGTTGAAGTAATTGCACGTAATCACTATCAGGTGAGTGGTGGCCCGTGAGTTTCCTATACGGGAAATTCAAATAGGAGCAGGTCTTGCTAATTTGCCATCTAGAATGCCGGCAGAATTAATAACAAGTTCTGGTCTTAATAAGCCTAATTTTACCAGAACTCTTATTTCCATGTATCAAATGTTCTATGATGATGTGAGCAGGAAATAGAGCTGCACGACCAGAATTGACCATATTCGAGTATTGATAATTTGTTTGCAGTAGATAGTAATGGAGGTAATTGAGAAAGAGGCATTGAGAGGAAGGAGTAATAGTGGGGATAATTATTACCAAATTTTCTAAAAACACCCAGTTAATTGTGTGATTCGGTATCATATGTTATTTTGATTGTGATTTAGAACTGTGGCAAGTTAATGCTCTTCGAGACTTATGGAGATGGCTTATTCATTTAGCTGATTATAAAACAAACTGCTCAGTTATTATGCTTTCTACAAATCGGTTGGGAGAGATGTTCTGGAATGAAAAACAGAGAGAGAGTGATTTGAATGGCAATTCTTCACTCATTTATGGGATAAAAAGAAGCAATCTTTTCATTTATAGTTGGATGGCTGTGTGTATAGGTATCAGTAACGTCCTTCGGACCAATTAATACCTCATTTTAATGATGATGATAATGATAAGTTTAACTGTAAGATGATGCATCAGTTGATATAAGTGAGTGTTTATGCTGTGCTTTTTTTAAGCTAAGACTTAAGAAATTTTCTCAAATTTATCTTTTTTTCTAATTTCTTGACGAAACATATTAATTAATGAGGAATGTGCATATTTATTACTGACTCAGAATTGAAGTTAACAAGTAAAAATAGCTGAGTCGAATGTGGATTTAATCTTGCATCATTTTAAATATTAATTTGAAAGCATGGATGATGTGTAAGTATTCCTTTTTTAGGCCTCTCATGGAGGCGTGATTTGCGATATAAACTGTCGGCGATGTTAATGAGAGGACGGACTCGGACGATACTTTTGATTATTATACTTATGGGTTGTGTCCTATACATGTTCATTTCCGCCTTCGATGTGGTTAGAGGTAACACAGTCATATTACCTGGACAAAAAATGGGTAATTTATCGAAATACTCACCGCTCATTTTCATTGGTTAGTTTTCTTACTGGCTTATTGCCACAATATATATATATATATATATATATATATTTTAACCTCTCAACAGTTAAGCGGTGCAAATTGTTTTCAATATGTTTTCATGACTTTGTTAGTTTTTTTGAATGACTTTCATGTATCTTTTTCTCCATATTTTTAAGTTGGAACCATTCTTCCCTTTATTTTATTGTTCTATTAGTGATATTCTTTGCTAGCTACAGAATTTAGCGATCAGGATCCTCAGTGCTGCTTAACGATTCCACCAAATATTTCAGTGTCCATATTCCTAATCGTTCTTATGGGAATCTTTCAAGTTCTGTACATAACTTAGTAAGATCGAAGTGTAATTTACGTATGTGTATGGAACACTCCAGCAGCTCTTGTTATTAATGCAATATAATTACACTGGACTGGTTGTTAACTGCCATTAATGAACTTCATTTTAGTTGCCAGTTTTGATCTAGAAAATATATCTCTGCTTTTAACATATACATTTTTAGGAGGTGTTCCACGATCAGGGACAACACTGATTCGTGCTATGTTGGATGCACATCCTTCTGTGCGATGGTTGGTCATTGCATGCATTCCCTTGGTCATGAACATCACAGTTGATTGTGTCTAAATTTGTTAATATTCTTTTTTCATTTAGTAAAACAACAGATGATGCTATTTATTTAGGTTTTTATCTTAAATTACAGTGGTGAGGAAACACGTGTAATACCACGCATTCTGGGACTTAGGACACAATGGAAAAAGAACCAAAAAGAATGGAATCGGTTAAAAGAAGCAGGTGTCACCGATGAAGTAATCAATGATGCTATCTCATCATTTATATTACAAGTAAGTCGCTGTTACAATTTTAAGTGTTTTTGCTGTTGCAACTTCGAATAAATTTGTGATTTCTCAGGTAATAGCAGGTCATGGTGAACCCGCTGAAAGACTCTGCAATAAGGACCCTTTTACGATGAAATCAGCAGAATATCTTGCTCATCTATTCCCAAACAGCAAATTTTTGCTGATGGTTAGGGATGGCCGGGCGACGGTTCATTCAATCATATCGCGTCAGGTGACCATTACGGGTTTTGATCTTAACGATCCGAGACAGTGTCTGGAAAAATGGAATCATGCCATCAAGACAATGTACGAGGTACTGCTTTCACACAATCTCTTTTTTGTCGAGTTGTTGGTGAAGTAATCTAGATTAGAAATGCATTAGTTTTGTACTCGTTCATAACGTTTTTCTAAAATCCATGAAGTGATTGGTGATCAGTTAAAATCTCTTATATAGTTTGATTAGGTTAGAAATTAACTCCTCAATATTTCTGCTGTATCGATTATGCAATTTCAAAACTCATGAAGACTCATATTTTCCACTTTTATTATAAATTCGTTTTGCAGCAATGTAAAACAATAGGACAAAAGCGATGTTTGACCGTTTATTATGAACAGTTGGTATTGCATCCAGAGCAGCAGTTGCGTCATGTTCTTAATTTCCTCGGCATTCCATGGAGTGATTTAGTGCTTCATCACGACAAACTGATCGGCAAAGATATTTCGCTGTCAAAGTATGTTTCTTTTTTTTTATCGCATTTTACTTGCCCCAGAGAAATCCTTATTGTTTGTATTGAATTGATAGGTATGACTGGTTACTATGTAATTTAAAGCATAACAAAGCAGTTTGCTGTTTCATGGGAACCCTTCGAAAATTGTTTGATGTTTGATGATGGTCTTCGGAATCGTTCTGTCATTCTGTGCAGCTCATCTTTTGGTTGTAGACGATTACTTATCTGTTTTTTCATCATATTTCTTGCTTGTTCTCAAAAAACAGTAATTAAATGGTTCCATTTGATTTCCCTCTTACTATATCTCGAATTGCTTAGGCATTTAGTGATGCTGTTATTGGTAGCAATATTTTGTGAAAAATCATGAAAAGACGATTAACACTGAACTGAACTTATCTATTTTAAGAAATAAAGTAGACATTCAAGAGTAAGTTTGGACACTGAATATTCATATGAAAAAGATTGTATTTTGTACAACTGAATTGTATTTTTTTTTTTATAGTTTTAAATGTGTTGAAAAGCGAGACATTATTTTTAGGGTTGAAAGATCCACAGATCAAGTAATCAAACCGGTAAACTTGGATGCATTAGCTAAATGGGTGGGTACGTTCGGTGAGGACATTGTGCAGGAAATGCCATCTATAGCACCAATGTTGGCCGAACTCGGGTTTGTGATACTGAAATTTTTTTTTTTTTTGGGAAACAGTTCATATTTGAATGTTCTTAATGACTTATATAGGTTTATGAAGTAATGTGTAAGTGGAGCAAAAGTTTTTCGTTGTTTTTTTTTTTACCAGGTTCGTGCTCATTTTTCTTGCTGCATTAAGAAGCTTCTTTCACGTGTTTTTGCGCTTAGATATGCTTGAGAAGTATCGGAAAGTTTGTATCCAATATTGAATAAAGAGAAGACAGTCAGCGAAACCAGAAGGATTCGCATGAAGAAATCTTTTCAGATATGATCCAAATGCTAATCCGCCCAAATATGGTGAGCCTGATCCGATTGTACTGAAAAATACTGATGAATTACACATGAACATGGGAGAATGGGAGCGTAGAGCGAAAGCGATAGTTGATCCAGCAGCACCTGCTGCATTGCATTCTCCACTTGCTCGGTGAAGATTTCGTTGCACACATGCAAGCACACAGTACATTTACTTTATCTACAGTTACAGATTACGTTACTCATACATAAGTATTAACACTTTTCTCATCCTTTCTGCTCACTTTTCCGTGCGTCATGAAGCAGTATTTACTTTAACATGAACAAGTTTCCATATCGTTACCTTTCCTTTGTGTTTTCCTCCCTGTTCGTCAGTCAACCATTATTCTTTCATTTGTTCCAGTATAAGCATTTTCTGTTTGGATGAAATTTCCATTGTTATCTCTTTTGGAATTAATTCCTTGTAAATTCGTTGAACGTTGAACGTTGAACGCTTTCGAGTTTAAAGTTATGTTCGGACTCTGCATAACTGCAGGAAATTGTGAATGTTTCCGGGAAAACGTGAGCAGTCTTAGTGATGGATCATGTTTTTTTTATTGATAATAATTAAATATTTATTGACATGGCATTCCTTATTATTCAATTACTTTTATTGTGAGAGATTCACTCCCTTCTCACTTGATAGACGAGACATGCCGAATAGTCATATTGGCTGAATGGTGAAATAGTTTAGCTCTGATAGACGATCAGTTTTATGATCTGATAAGTGTTATTCCATTGCACTTATTGCTATGATGGATAGTAACAGAAATGGGATGCTTTTGTCAGTGAAAAGTGCTTTGATTAATTTAATGAATTCAACATTGCTCAAGCATATGTTTCGTTCTTTAGGCTCTCTCTACTTTATCGTGAATGAATGCCGTAGCAAACTTATTGTCCTTCTTCAGTTTTATCTTAAACCCTTATATCATTGAGCTCAAACACACCTGATTAAGTACAGAAGTATTTTTAAGGTTCTCTCACTTTCCAGTCTTGTTTGAACTTGGACTTTTTTATTCGGTTAACGAGTTATGAAAGATTTTATTGGCTTCTGTTTGTGTATAAAGCCTAACAGTTCATTTTATGCTCTCATTCTTTAGACGGGTCGTAAAATACTTTGTTTTTAATTTAATTCCACTGATCCCATATAACCACGAAAATAATGCACTCTGCATAGTCATCATTTCCTTCAGAATACAGCAGTTTGAGTAATTGAGTTAGCTTCTAAAGCATCACTGCAGAACTATTTTTTCGCAAATCAATACCAGTAGATAGTCGTGGACATGGTCTTGTATTTCATTCTCATTCGGTTTGTATGATATAATCAACAACTATAGTAAAACCTAGAAATTGTGTTCTGCCACGTTAAATACATTGGACTACACCATACATCATCGCGCAGGTACGACTATGGCTTGCCAGGTACTGTTCCGAAATTTTAAAGTTAACTGCATATTGACAAATGAAGATCGCACGGTCAAAACTGAGCAAAGGTGAGTGAACTGAATGATTGGTAGTCAGCGTTGTTAGTTTCAGCCGAGAAAGGGGAGCACAACCATCTCGAGTTGTTATTGTGCTTTGAAAGATCTTGCAAGTATAGTAGTGCAGTCGCCAAGGGAAGAAAAAACTGCTTCCAAAATGATTAATTTATAGACACAGATATTATAATCAAACAATTAACTACTTGGTGCATGGCCTGACTGTTTCAACAACAAATAGAACTGTATATATGCATGTCAAAAGTCATATCAAGT
>NW_018108338.1:74463-79433 GCF_000183805.2 Loa loa | reverse complement strand
CCGATGTGGAAGTATGTTCGATTATCGTTTATGGTTTTTATTGCGCATAGTTTCTTAGACTTTTGTCTTACTTTTTATTTTATTAACTTTTCGTTTTCAAGATTGGCTTGTTATTGGGTGGAAAGGGCTTTGCACTTAGCTCAGTACCACAAATGCAAGAAGAAACAGGAGAAAATGAAGCTGAAGAGCTTGTATTGCCGTCGTCAGACTGCCAACATATGTTGAATGAAATTGTTGCTGAAACTTCGATGATATAATCAACAACTATAGTAAAACCTAGAAATTGTGTTCTGCCACGTTAAATACATTGGACTACACCATACATCATCGCGCAGGTACGACTATGGCTTGCCAGGTACTGTTCCGAAATTTTAAAGTTAACTGCATATTGACAAATGAAGATCGCACGGTCAAAACTGAGCAAAGGTGAGTGAACTGAATGATTGGTAGTCAGCGTTGTTAGTTTCAGCCGAGAAAGGGGAGCACAACCATCTCGAGTTGTTATTGTGCTTTGAAAGATCTTGCAAGTATAGTAGTGCAGTCGCCAAGGGAAAGAAAAAACTGCTTCCAAAATGATTAATTTATAGACACAGATATTATAATCAAACAATTAACTCTTGGTGCATGGCCTGACTGTTTCAACAACAAATAGAACTGTATATATGCATGTCAAAAGTCATATCAAGTAATACCTGAAGTCCTAAATATGTTTAAATGTGCACATCTCAATCTTTCGCATCAGTAACGCCGATTGTGGCAATAGCGAAAGTGGCTTCATTTTCGGGTAGATCTGGCGAGTCATAGATTTTTGCAATTCTTGTTTCTCCTCGTCCCTAAAATTCAACTGAAATTTGTTAATGAAAAGTCATTTTAATTACAAATTATCGCTAGAGCATACGGAGACGAGAGGTTTAGATACCTGATGTGAAGGTATTTGAAAGTCAGTTCTGCTTCAGACTTTTAAATAAAACATGACTAAAAAAGGTTCCAAACACAGAAAGAAGGGAATCGAAATAACTTACAAGATGAAGAAAAGTAAGCTAACATCAGATATATCTCGATAGGATGGAAGGAAACTCTCGAAACCCAGAATTACTCCGAGCCTACCTACATTGTAAAATCAGGGAGACTGTCAAAAATGGTACCTTTTTAAGCATGATACGAGTGGTAGATGCGTGAGCCAGAATGTGCCCACCTACTGGTTTTTTTGGATCTGCCTGAAATGTTATCCCAGCGCCAGGATCTGCAGTCATCTGATTTGTGATAAAAACTGCGACATTATATTCTTCCGCGATTTTCTGAAAAATTAGAAGTTTCAAAATACGTATTAAATTACGGATAGTTTTTTTTATGATTTACAATATTGATAATACTTTGCTTTAATGCATTTCCAAAAGTCATTCCTTAAAAAATATTCGTATTAAATAACGAAAAGAACATTTGACCTGTAAGCGTGATAACATTTGCGCAAGTCTTTGCTGCCGTTCTGCAAGCTCACCTCGACCACTGTAATCGACTCGGAATAGAGCCATAATTGAATCAACAACCAATAGTTTAAAAACACCCAATTCCTGAAGTATTACTGGGAGGTGATGTAGCGACAGTTACCATTTGAAGGAAACATGAAATGCCGCATAGTGACAACGTTTCATAACGTTATAGCGTTCGTTTATTTGGACAGTTTTTCTTTTTTTCCTCATTTTATATGACAAAAATAGCTGGAGTACTCAATAGCCAAACTAACACCAAAGTTGTAATATGAAAGACTGCGAAGACTTAGAGCAACACCTCATGAAATTTCGCCGCAACAAAATCCAGCAATTCCATCTGATGATCAGAAGTGTACGCTCGTGCATATAAAATGTTGTCTAACATTGCCTCTTGATCCATTTTGAAACGTTCGTTAATTTGACGCAAACGGTCCGGGCTTAAGAATTTCGGTCGGTTATTGTGCAGATTAAGAAAGTACATGTTATGCAGTGTTCGGAATGCATTGGAACTAACCGGAATGTATTCTCCGTGTCGATGTAGATAACTTTCCCACCTTTGAAGTTACTTGTCTCGCTTGCTATTTGGCACATCACTAGAAATATAAATTTACCTCCAGTTTTTTTGGAATCTAAAAACATGAAAACCTCTTTTCTGCAAAGGACCTCCAGTGCCGTTCGTCCTAATGAGTATTTTTCGGAAAGCGCCACTATAATAGTAGTGTTTAAACTTTCCAGAAGAAATTCAAAATGAGAACAACAATTAGTTATAATTTCGAGTTATTTCCCACACCACTTTGAACCTACTAAACTACTTCACTTTCATATTTCGATAAGACAAAAAATTTATCGAAATCCTCCAAAATTTCAGTTATGGTTCAGTCAGCCCTTGATTCACAGGAAATTTTTTGTCCAATTTGATGCTGAAAACACATAAAAAAACAATTCGTGAAAGAAATGCAAACTAATAAAAGTATACCACACAAAGTATGCGAGAGCTGTGTTTTGCCAGTACGGAATTCGCCGAAAACTTCGGTTATAGCCTGACTTTCAATACCACCGCCTAGAAGTTTATCCAGCTCTCGGCTCCCTGTACTAATGCGATAACAAAGCTTCCGTCGTTCTGTAACCTCCAAAGCCGTAATGAAGCCACTGTTCTAAAACCTACTACTAATACTATTTTTTATTACATGCAAACGAAAGCATGTAGATACGAATTTCAAACTGCTCACTGATAGTTTGCATGCGATTTCCTTGATTTTGTCAACTTTTGCTTCAGAAAGACCTTTGACATCACACAGCCGCTTTCTCGTGGTCATCATAATGCCTTTGATTGTGCAAATCCCGACACTTGCCAGCTTCTTGATGTCAGCAACGTTCTTCAAGGAAATCCACATTTCTGGTTTATATTACATCACAATTCAATCGAGATTTGACCAATTAATCTACCAGGTTATTCAATTTAATCCATTAAAAAACTGTGAAAAAATCATTCACAGGATATACAAAATTGTGAGATGCAAATCAGAAGTGTCGACCTCTGTTTTAAAAAATGTAGTTTGAGATATTATCTTTACTTGACGTTTCAACTTTAGTTATCGGGAGAAATTTTTAGATACTCAATAGAAGAGAGCTAACGGAGAAGATTAAAAAGTAATAATGCAAGAGCATAACTAAGAGTTCAAAGTTTTTTTTAAACATACGATCCCGTGATTTTGCAGTAACTCGATATCTTGATAGAAGTTCATCTGAAATGTATTATAATGAATTTATGCTGAAGAAACTGCGCTGTACATCCAGGAAGACGTGTCTCTTGTACTGATTTAAGTCTTATCAGAGTAGAAGGAACCTCATAATCATTCAGTTCAGTTTGATGATTATCCTGACATGGAACAATCTGCTCCATCATTTGCATATTGCTTGACTTGAACCAACAGCTGAAACATAGCTCAATGAGGAACTTTGGTAACAGAACATTAGGGTCATATTTGGTGCCATAAAACAATTCAACTCAGCTTTTCTTCATCTTGCACTACGCATATTTGATCTTTCACACACTTATTTGAATACTCACAACGCACTCTCCATAGATAACTGGAACTTTGATGTCTTTGACATTTGAGCTGAGCCGCTGAGATTGCAAGGGTTAATGGCAAGGCTTCTCCTTACCATACATTAAGGGTTAATGTATGGTAAGGAGAAGGAAATGGCCAACATGTTATTTCTCTATGCAAAATCTCACTAGGTAAGAGGATAGGGATGACTGACTGTAAGGTCTCCCGCTTCCCGCGAATCCGCAAATTCTCCACGGAGCTTTCCCGCTCCAAAAAGCCTCCATCAATTTCACACATCTCAGTTAATTCTCAAATCTCAATATTCTCCTTTTATAATTGCATATTTCAAATCGGAACATTTTCTAGAATATTCCATCAGCAAATTGCTTAATTTGCACGTAAACGATGCTGTTATACATCCAAAAATGCACTGCAAAGGGCAGGTAAAGATAACATTCTCGCTCCTATGCAATCATTACTTGGGTATTCAATAAAGGTGAAGATGTTGATTTTGGTGTTGAAAGTAGGCAACAGTTTGTCTATAAAAGTTTAAAAAATATTACCATAAGCTTTATTTCACTGACCCTTTTTAGGCTACATTGGTTTCATTAATTAAATTGTCCCACCCAGTTCAATTCTTTCCTCACCAAAGTAATTCTCTGTTGACAAACCATTCACTATTATACACAAGGAAATTTAATGGGAAAAATCCTTCCCTTCTCAAATTGATCCGGATCGCTTTGCAGTATTAGAACGCTTCTCATATCTGTTGAAACTAGTTGAAAAACTTGAACAAGTATGTGCTTTTATAAAATTATGTGTTGAAATGCATTGAATTTCACAGTGTTTATGACGTGGGAAGAGGGAAGCATGAGATATTATGGTGGAAATTGTGGATTTCGAAGTTTTTATGTAGACTAGGTATCTTTAAGGGTATACGGTACTGAATAAATAATGATCTGCTGTTGTCGGGGATAAAATGATTTGCTGGGGATATAACTCAGCCCACTGGTCATATCACAAAAAAAGTGCCCTGATCCAGTACAATATTTCATTTGATAATAATAGGAAAGAATGAGGAGTACCTCAAACTATTCCCCCTGATCCTTGTTCTCTCTCCTTGAAATGTGTCAGGGTGCAGTATCTTTGACAACAGTAAGTTGTAGCGAAGTCATTTTCGCCATTTTTCCAGTTCTCTTGCAGCGGAATGATCCTCTCGCCAGTCGGTTATTATAATCTTTTATAGTGATCGAGCAACGGTGATGACCGCTACTTCTATTGCTTATCTAATGACTATTGTTGAAATTTGATTCTCGCATAGTATAACACAAGCCAAGTGACCATCCAGACGTATTCATACGATCCATGTACAGTTTAACCCTCACTGTCATGAGAAATTCCTTCCCACCTCTCTCTCTCTCTCTCTCTC
>NW_018108338.1:50374-74158 GCF_000183805.2 Loa loa | reverse complement strand
CCTCCTCTCTCTCTCTCTCTCCCTCCTCTCTCCTCCTCTCTCTCTCTCTCTCTTCCTCTAGACCGAACTATTTTGGAGCGCACAACAAAGAGAAGGAGAGA
Source organism: Loa loa (assembly GCF_000183805.2). NCBI lineage: Eukaryota > Metazoa > Nematoda > Chromadorea > Rhabditida > Onchocercidae > Loa > Loa loa. The sequence continues at coordinate 74,057 of NW_018108338.1, read as the reverse complement.
GAGAGGGTGCGTTGCCGTCGCGTCGCGTTTATCGATGTTTTCAGTCGTAAACAACTTTGTTGGTATCGATAATGACGATGTGTCGTTACTTTGAGCGTAGGGTTTCGAAACGAATGTGGTTTTTTTTGCACGGGTTCATTCATTTTGCCCAAGTTTCTAGTACCGTTAAGGCTGCTGGACGGTGATCAGGTCTACAGCTAATTCTCGACAAACTTGCACATGATGTATAGAGCGTATATATAATATGCTAACATATGGATACATATTCGATTGTTTTTACGCATTTCTCTGATTCCAGAATAATGTGACCTTTGATGTAACTCCCAAAAGGAGTTGGAGAAAGTCGAACAGATTGTCGCAAATATTACAGGAGATATCGGGAATGCAGGTAACCATAACACATCACAATGTTTGTTGCCATTTTGACAAGAAAGAATGCATTTTGTTTGCATTGGAGGCGTACTTTACCGTTGGATACATCTAGATGTTGAAAAAAGATCAAGAAAATTAATTAGCTTTCTTCACCTTTTGCCCTCATTTCAAATGGAACCCATTGTATTCAGCAGCTGAATTAAATGAAATGATTTCACAGTGATAGTCAGTGTCACTAAGGCTCTTTCGGGTGTTATTTCACTTAGGTAGCATCTGACATACGGCTAAGGTCAAAGTTAACTTTTACCGATTCAACTGTTGGTTAGTTATTAGTAATAATTCAGCTGAATGCCCTATTTATAGTTGTTGGTGCATAGCGAGAGGTTGGAACAGTCATCTGCATAAATTGTGAAGTAAGAACTTCAAGCAATACTACATGTTTAGCGCGGAAGATATAACCAGTTAATCAGAGGTTTTAGATAGTACATCTCTTACTTCCCACATATTCAGTGATAAAATACCGATGATGTTTATTTTCAGAGTTGCGCCTCGCGAGACAGTTAGGTGGAACTTGCTAATCATCTAAGAACCACGGTAGGTTGGATGTCTGTATTTTCTGCTCAACACTGTGATGGACATTTCAAACACCGTTGCCTTTCTTTCTTGGAAAAAGCTGTTATGCTAGTTAGTCTTCTGGTCACAGTCTTAGATCAGTAGTGACTTTTGAGGTTGTCCTTCACACCTTGCTTTGGGATTTGCAAGTGTTTTCATTATTTTTTCGTTTCTTTGGATTCATCTCTTCTGACGAGTCTTATTAACAATAAGACAATAAGACTTAGCACATTCCTTGACTTTGTATAGTCACATTAAATGGTAAGCAAATATATTTATCACAACTTCGGAATATTAAATTAGTTTAAAACAGTCTTGGAATTTGATGGTTTGTAGAATTTTTTCATGTATAGAATGTCATTTTAATATTGCTGTGATTGTGTTGTGTTGGTGCTCTCTAAATATTATACCTCTGTTGTTCGATCTTTCAATATCCATACCTCCTCTGTATCGCATGCGTAGCCGATTCAGCCAATATCTACCTCAATTTCTGGATCGTATTGGCGTCCAGAATGTACAGAAAAATACCTCTTCTATTCTCTGTTCTCATAATGCTTTACTTCTTGCTTTACAATATTTTATTTCAAGTTTTTGCTCTTAATTTTTACTTTCATATTGGATTTTACACTTTCGTATTTGCTAGTGGATTCTAAGATATATGGTGGTGAAAGATTATTAGCTTCATGATATTGTTCTGATAAAAATTGAGTACATTACTATGCACACGAAACAGGCGGTCGGAAGCTTACACATTCGCAAACCAATTCACATTTGTTCATTTTCTCTCAGGTAGTGGGAAGCCGATCGTTATGGCGAAAATTGGAAACTACTAAATGTAATTACTTTAAACTTATTAAAGCATTTTCTTTGGCATTCAGCTGTTCCGATTCCTTTTGTAGCTCTTAGATTCAGTATTTCTGGATGCTTAAGGGAAGAATCAGTCGCATTTCACACGACTTCTGGAGTTCTGGAACGCTTTGTATCTAAGTGGTATGTAGTAAACGAACCGCCTCTCTGAAAGTAAACCATTATGTTTGTCATTTAGAGTGTGTACTCATTTCTACTTTCGGTATTGGAGAGGGATGTTGAACTGACGAGTGAGTACAAAATATATGAGGTTGGCACAGGATTCTTCATAACTAATCTAGGTTAGTTTTATTATTGGTTGAACAATTTCCGTCGTTTCGTGGGGTATTCATTTTTGCTCAAAGAGTTCCAGCAGCTTTCATTGCCATCCTTACAGCCTTACCAGCAGGTCGAAACACCTGAAATATTGGGTGGAGCCGACAATTGGAGTGTTCTGAAAGAAGGCTAGATTTGGACTCAAATCACCGCATCTCATCTGGTAGGCAGTATTTGTGTACCTGAAAAGAGCAGTTCATGTCTTCAGAAATAGACATCGTACCACCAGCATTGTCAAATTGTCCGCAGTAATGTGGCGCTGAGAAAATGGTAACAAGGCGCCGATTGGCAAAGAATTCATATCCATCCTGTACTACTTGATGAGCTCGTGCAATCAGATCTAAGTCCAATTTCTGGCAAACGTCCACAACAACATCTTGCCCGAAAGTGTACGATGCACCACGAGTGTTTGCCTGCCAGCCTTTCACCCATTGGTCCGGATCCGACCTGTAAATATCTAAAACTCAACTCGATATTGCGTGTAATACCGTCCAGCAATATATCAGTGACTGATAATCACCAGAGCAGATCGATTTCCATGGATGGGTTTGGTGGATCAATTGGTCGTGGTAAATTGCGAAGCTGATCCAAATTATTCAAATGAGGTGACAAGCCACCATGCATGCACAGAATCCGTCCACCAATATAGCCGCAGAGAGGCATCCAGTTGAATGTGTCCTGAAAACGTTCTATGTGATCACAAAGATTCTATATAAATTTCTTTTTGACGGTAAGGTCCATAGAACTACCTGGAAAGCATTCCACAAGCGCGTCGAATGATATCTGCGATTGCACTCTTCGAAAAAGCCGTACACACGATTGATAGCTGGTGTCTCGTGATTTCCTGAAGGACTTAATCAGCAATTCTTGATTGAAACTATCATTCATCACATCATAAATCCCATTAATGAATCCAAAAAGAGTAAATTTTTTAAATGTTACTTTTATCGTTTGTCCTTAGAAAAAGATGAAGTTGAAGTGATATTCGAGAGAAGTGATGAGTCAGGTTAAGAGGTCGATATATATCACACATTTAGAAAACTTGGCTTAAATTGGACAATTTGAAACAGTAAACCTCTAAGCATAAAGAAGTTTTCAGGATATTTGATTTTATAACAAAATTGGAGACATATCGTTTCGATGTTCTGTTTTCCACGATCGACGAAATCGCCCAAGAAGAGGTAATTAGACTCCGGTGGAAATCCGTGTCTATCATAAATACGGAGCAGATCCGAATACTATAATATTATATACGAATAATGTTAATCAGTTGAAATATGTGAAACCATGATCCTGAAGAGGACTAAGTATTCTGTTCCAGTTGATGGAAAATCGTCTATTTGTGAGATTTTATTAACACTTTTAACCTCCACAGGCTAAAGAGACATAAAAATCTCTCTAGCTTGTGGAGGTCCCCTAGAATTTAAAATTGGAATGAGGTAAGTTTTATCACTTGGCCATGGATATCACCACAAACGACGAGAGGTGGATCAACTTCAATGAGGCTGCTTTGGCTTATGAATACTTCTTTCGCTTTTTGGCATACTCTGTGGAGTTCTTCTTCAGCGACCTATAATCCCTTTGACTCCTTTGTCAAACAAATCAGTGTCGGTTCAAAGTTATTAAAGCAGTTTTGAATTAAACACTTCAAATGATGTTGGATGGTTTTGGTGGTACCAGTGGTTTTGGAACCAGTTATTCAATGGTTAACTTTACTCCTCATATAGACTTCTGGCGTGTTTCTGGAGCATTTTTTCAAGCTTCATCAGTGGACTCTGGTTATTCACTAATTGTTTTCGAGTAGTACAGAATGGAATAATCGACAATAGAGGTTGTGGCGCAATTTTTGCTTTTATTGAATAATTAATAACTGATCAAGATCTCATTTTTCTTGGTTTACCACTGATGGGTAATTGCACCCAAGTTGGATTTCAGTCTAAGGAACACTCCATATCTCCTCTTTTCCTTTTGGAGTAGTTAGTCAATTCAGATCAATTTAGAGAGTGAGATGAAAAGATCAGGTATATAAACCCTACCTGAGTTGTGAGTCGCCCGCCAGCCATACCCACATTTAATAAACGACTAATCATATTGTCAACATCAAATACCGCCATTTTCAACTCTTAATTTTTCCTGGTTGCCTTCGCTGAAAATGCTTTTATTCAAGTTCTCTTTTTGATACGAACGAAACGTTTCCGGTTTGACGGTTCCCTAGATCTGATAGATAAGCACACATTCCTTTGCCATCAAGGTAATCTTGGGTATCTCCTGGATAGGTTACAACTAGCAAGAACGAGCTACATTCATTTCTTAATTACCACTGATTAATTTAATGCCCAGAACATTTAATTTATATTTAGGAAGTGATGTAATCCATCCCCAATTAAAACTCACTTTAACTAAAAATGTAAATCCACTTGGAAACTCTGATAAGGTCTATTTGGATCAAAATAAGTTACGTCAAATTGCAATTTTTAATAAAAGACGAAATTTATAAGCACATGAATACAGTCCTTCTTCACTGCTGTCACCAAATGCACTAACTTTTCGCAACAAACAAGCAGTTAAGAATGATACAATGCTTACAGCCACTGCGAACCAATTATTCTCTGAACTGAGCTGATCAAACAATGAAGATAAATGTTTCATCTCTTCTTCTATATAGCTTTTTGCATCAGCAGGAAATTTGTCTGATCTACGTGGTACGTGCTTCTGATCCACCCTGATGTACAACAAGAGTGACATTTCCAAATATTCATGCAAATTTGAATTCTTTCGAATGGCTTGATAACTGCATTATTATTAGTGCGAAATAATTTTCACCTTGATCTTTCTAGTCTTTTGAAAACACCTTAAAACTGTGTCCGAATGATTTCTATATATGTATATATACGAAAATCTACCACAGATTTTAGTAGACAGCTAATTTAACCAAACTGTATGATTTTTTATTCAATTGCATTGTTGTTCATAGTGCGAACAGCTTCTTCCACACATGGGTAAAAGGAAGCCTTGGGCACCGAAGAATAGAAATCGATTCGCTCGAATGTATCCAGTATTGCTTCTGGAATAAAATGAACTTCAAGATTCCCACAAATCAATTTTGCATTAACATCATTTTCATCTCCAAAATACAGCTAACTTAGAATTACACAGAATCTGTCTTTTATGTTGATGATCAGTCTGAACTTTAATCATTGAAACGAACGGTAATATCGATGTACAACAAGGTTTGGTAACAGAACCTTAACGTATACTCAGAACAAGAGATAATAACTCAATAATGGAACGTTCATATAATTTCACAAACTGTTTAAGTTATTACCATGACCTCTTTGCACGACCTCATTACTATTAAGGAAGTCTGTTTATTATGCTTCAACACATTAACGGGACAGACTGTTTTCATGAATTCTCAACTGTTTTACAAAATACGAACCTGATACATTTGCGAATAGAACTGTCTTATTCACTTCTTTTCCTTGCAAATAAGCCTAAAATGGGTAAAAAATCACGCTTAATTGCAAGATTTACGAGTAGAATTCATTTTGCATTCCACGGTATATTTAAAGAAAGAACGAAAGAAAGGGCCATTATTTAGTTGAATAATAAGTGACATTGGACTGGTGGCATCATACAACATGGTAGTATCTGACATTTTAAAGAGTAGAAAGCTGATAAATCTACAACATCATTTATTTCTTTCGATTCATAAGACTGCAAGGATGTAGCCCACATCACTAATGGTAAAATAAATTTTAGGCTGAAAAAATCTTGCGTCGTGAACCTGTTTGATCGCTTCAATGCCCATTGTATCAATGTTCGATATAGCCCCACAGTCGACGACAACAACTCCTGGAGAAACTATTTCATACCAAGGTTGCTCTTTAGTGTTATTTGTCGCCACCACTTCCCTCTGCAACAGCTCTTCGTAATTCGATTCTGCGACTGCCTTAGAAGCTGTCATTTCATCCTGAAATTTAACTGAATTACTATATATAGATGAGATGAGAGTGCAAGCCAAATGAAGTGGAAAGTTCAGAAAATACGGATTCAAGATGTCACTTTTTTTGGTTTCAAAGATGCTAAGTCTTGACTATCACTGAGTCAAGGAACCGATTTCTAAATCCAAAAAAGTATTGCCAAGTTGAAAAAAAGGACTCAATACTTTCATGTTCTTTCTTTGACGTACGGAAAAGAAAGCACCTACGTGATTGTAGTTATTGCTTGTGAGAAAGTTTCCAAAACAAAATCAACTTCGAAAAACTTATACTGTCTTCCACGCCAATTAGTGGATTTTGAAAAATTTTTCCAATTAGGTAAGCCATACATGATTATGCGAGCTTTCAGTGCAATGCACTAGATGAATGCTAATGCAAAGCAACCACTGCAAACAGCATGCTTGGCTATCTACATTATCTGCATGTTAACTTCATCATATCCGTTAGGTCATCAACAACATCCTTCATAAATAGTATCGGAAGACTAACATTTTTCACACATCGCAATTCGTGATCTTCATTTGCATCATCTCGCAAAACATCACTCATTTTATCAAGGAAACTTGACACCGTGACAAAATTGAGAGGTGCTTCGAAACGAATAATTTCAATATTTTCATTCACTGGTTTCAAACCACAATAATAAATCAGAGGTCTGTAGATTTCACGATGTGCCGTCCTACCCAATACGAATATATTAGGTCTGAAAAGAAAATGGTTTAACTACATCAATTTAACTGCATGCAGTTTATTGATCGACACTGTAAAATAAATGAAACTGCAAACCGCTGTTCTCTAAGGACCACAGAGATAAGTGTAAACAGGACTGATATCGTAAGACCAGTCATTACATCGAAGGATACTGTTGCTATACAGCTCACCAACCACACTGCCTAAATGTGAGTAAATTGCTAATTGATTAATTGGTTAGCAATATCTCATAAACAATATCAACCTTATTGTATATCACAGCTGGAGCAAAACTTATAAAAAAAGAAATGACAAGCACTAACGAAATCAAATTTTGAGATTCGCCATAATTTTGATAATTCACCGAACTGCATGAATAAACTTCGCAGACTTACTATCACGATGCAAGCCAGTACGCACTATAATTTGACTCAAATTATTAGTTGACCGATACGATTGTTCATTACGAATTTCTCCTACCTTATTGAATATGGCAAATGTAGATTTAAATCTTTTTACGATAAGAGCTTAGCGTTCATTCTACATCGATGTCCTTGATAAAGGAAACCAGTTAGAATAACTGGACCGAAACCGTAATGTACAGGTAGTTTCGGTTGTTTGATATATACGGCTCCACAAGAAAAAAGAAATCTTAGGAAAAAGATCTAGTTAAAAGTGAAGAACGAAAACTAACCATAGGAAGAGGTTCAAGAAGAGGTCCAATAAAAGCAATAACAGTTAATAGTAATGCATTTGAGAACAAGATGTTCAGCTGAAACAATTCAAAACATGAAGAAGGGAAGCGGTGATGTATTCAAAATATTGAACACAGAAAATGACCTGAGTGTTAGCACCAGACTGTTCACAAACGGCTGACCGTGAAAGCGAACCACCGGCAGGAAAGATCGGGAAAAACGATGATAATGTGTGCATTAAGCCAACAGCATATAAATCCTAGGTAATACAGAAACAGTGTGAATATTGTTTGGAAATAGGCGGTTGAAAAAACGAATTCAACATCTACGATATCTACATTATCGTATCCTTTGTTTTGGACTTTTCCGCAGTGTTTTTTTAAGTTTTATCTAGTTCACCTAGTTCAAATTGGCTTTCTATGGTCGGTAAATGTCCAAAAAGAAAAAAATTGTCATCTACAGCTTTAACTGCATTTGAATCATCAATATATACCTGTGCAGGATCAATCTTATAATGCCTTTTCTTCGCAAATAATTTAGCCATCGATATAACAAACATATATGAAATAATTGCTATTGCAAAGGCATCATTGAGAAGATATGGTACTAGATCAAAATTCGGTAACGACGGTTTCGGAACTCTATAAAAAAAAGAAAAAACGTCGAATTGTAAACTTTCAAGAAAAAATCTCTAGTTTAACTTGAAAAATGAATTTCTTCGGTAAAATGAACGCATATCAGATGTCAGCAAGAATGAAAAACAGAAAGGTTTTGCTTTATTAAATTTTATAACATGCTTACCCTTGAGGGATATAATCGACAATCTTTACACCGTGGTTGTTCTTCAGATCCATAAATACCGAAAACATCGTCACCAAAATAACCTGAAAGACAGTTAGCGGGAACTTTCAGGATGCTGGTACACTGTTCTATTGTCCGAGACATGTACACTGACATCATCGTGTCTACGCCATCAGTTAATGCCTTTCCACCAATTTTTGAATATAGAATAACTTGCTACCGGGATCATGGCAGGATCAGATTTCCAGCAGCTAGAAATCCTTTGGACAGATATGAGATTTTACAACGCTTACTAAAATAAGCTCAATAGGCAATGGCACAGGTGACCGTTTTTTTAACCATGGATTTACGTAGTCACGGCCGACAGACAAAAATATAATTGACGATACTGATATGCCCAGAGTCCAATAATTCGCCTGCGGCAGAACCAGCATCAGATCACGTATTATCTATAATTATCTTTTTCTAAATACATTTCGGTGATTGCAAATGATAACAAAGACGGCACTAATAAGAAATAAGGAAAATGAGTTATCCGGGACAAAAAAAAAAACATGTCATTGGGGAATAAAAAGGGAAAGGAAATTATGAAAGTAAATAAGAAATCATCAGTATCGATATTACTTCTTAGTTTCATAAAAACACATCCAGTAATCCAAGTTTGAGTGGAAGTAAAGTAAGAGATGAGAATTTTGCAATTAAGAAAAGTGGACATGAATGACTTGAGACTTACGAAGAATAACATGCCGAAACCGGAATAACGCGGTAATTTTACACCGATAATTTTGTTAAGTTGTGCTGTGAAAACATGAAAAGCTGATCCAGTAGTGAAGCCGGAAATAAGGGCATCCGACATGTAAGAAGTAAGGAATGCTAGACCCATCATCGCCATTACTAGCTGGAAACTTGCTGTTATCACTTATTAAGCATCTATGCCACATTTCATAACCGCCGCTGCTTTATTTCTCGCTAAAACATTGGTTTCTGAATACATATCATTAAAAATTTTTTTTTCATCCTGAACAGAAACATTCACTATACTTCAATTGCTTTCTAAATATTTTACTCTTAATAAATTAGATAATAAACTTCCTCGTTTTAACTTCTCCAAACGACAGTCAAAAGTTCATAACAGTGATAACGCACCTAGAATTACAAAGCATAAAAATTTCGAAAAAAAATTAGTTACTAGCACACATTTATTTTCAAGAATTTAGCCGATACCACTCATAGAGATTAGAATGCCAGCAAACCACTCTTTTATAGATCAACATTTTTCCATTTCAAAGCAAGTCTCATGTAAGAACAGTGAAATGCGAACTCAGAGCGACCTTGCAAATATTCCGCAAATCTGTGCATGTCAACTATTATAGGTGAAACTATTCGCCACAGGGAAAATATGTAGTAGAGAATGGCATTTAGTCATTGCTTGGAGATACACAAGTCAGCTGATAGGTAATTAGTTCTTAACGAAATCTAACGAGAAAGGAGGAAGATTATTTCACAAACCATTCTTAGAAACTTCTTTCCGAGAGTATTACAGCATTCGGTAATTTTAAATTTTATTATACTGATTAGTACCGAACCTCCTAATTGCCTACATTATCCAATCCTTCAGTGGATATTTAGCTCAAATAGGTGACCCAAAGATTAATGGATTCAAATCATTCAGTTATCTTATTTATTGAGCTCAGTGATTAAGGAATGACTGATCAACTCTATTTAACTGAACTGCACGTGTTTCTTTGGATCCATTGATTGCTTACTTGAAACAGTCCAACAGTCATAGCAAGCGTACTTGTAAGCATAATCGGAGACACTTCATAACCAAAATCGACTGGACTTGCTACTGGTTTCACGATTTCCACACTGGTACCATTTATCACCTCAAAGACTATATCTGGATCGGGTACAAAACGTAATCGCACCGCTCCTACCATCAAGCTTGCCACGGCAAAAGCACCTGTAAAATCTTTTTCACCAAAATTGTTCATTAGTTACGATGTGGCGGGAAAAGTCGGTGAAGAGAACTTGGCTAAAGGGATCAAGTCTGTTCGGAAGAAACACCAAAATGGTACAGGAAGCAATACATATTCATTTTATTAACTTTTAAATGAATTTGAAGCTCTCATGGCGAAAAATTATTTTGTGATGTCTTTCATCTTATCCCATCTATCATTTCAGAATTTTGCTTGACTTACGAAGATCTCAAAGGATAAATAATGCTAAGTATTCAGAAATACCCTCTCTATTATAATGAAAATGGTTCTAAAAGACTTCAGATCATCCTTGATAGTTTACCTTTTCTTCCATTTCACCAGAAAGTGAAATTCTACACATAAAGGAGCGTAAAAGCCTAAGGCTCACACTACTGCAGAAGAAGGACTTGAAAGAATTGCAGGCTTGCAACAGCCGCTATATCCACTTCTTCGCCACTTCCAGATTTTTTCTTCTTTTTACGAGATTATATCTATGTCCCAATATTCTCCCCATAATGAAAGAGTAGCGATTCGACGAAATGATGGAAGTTGGAATGACAGTTGAGTCACATACCAATTGAAATGTGTCTGGATGTTCCAAAGAATGCATAAAAGGTTGAAGTGAAAAATGACGTATACATTCCATAAACTGGAGGAAGACTAGCCAAATTTGCGTATGCCATTCCTGAACATTCTCGAATTCATCATATACGCATATTTTATGGAAGTTTTTACTTTTAATTATCACCAAATGTAGGACAAATGAAATAAATGGTCAAGTACTTAGCTGGTCATTCGCCTGATCATATATCTTCTGGCTCATAAAGGGACGCAAACAATTAAACTACGAAGGTAAGGGCAACTAAAATGAAAGTTGGGTCTAACCTTGCGGGACTTGCATGATACCAACAGTTAAGCCTCCGATAATATCGCCATTCAGATCCCTTTTCCAGTTGTATTTTGGAAGCCAATCGAGTATAGGGAAAAATGATAACACTGATTTTAGGATGTTCTTTGGTAACAATTTCAACCTCACTTTCTCAATGCTGCAGAATTTCTCCGCTTGCGGTTGTTTACGTGAATATTTCAACTCAAAGGTTTCCTAAATTACATTAAGCTAATGATCACAGCTGATGATTCCCACATTTCATCCCAATATTTATATTATAACGCATTGTGCGAGTTCAAGTAAAAATGAACAATGCAATTTTTTGGTAAGAAAAAATTTGTTGTAAAGTGAACCTTCACTTTCGCTCCTTTTTTGATCATCTACATGTTCTTTCTAATCGCGACCTTTAAAGCTCTTTGAGTTGAAATATTGAAAGAAAGATGAAAGATGGTGGAATCTGATTATCATCATCTGAGCTAAATCTTAACAGAGCAGGTCAATGACACAATGAGCAGCGCAGTAATTTAATTTGGATTCCCGTACCGCGCTTAATGGAGCGCTTTATTAATTGTGTAACGCAATGATAAATGCATCGTTTCAGTATTTCCTGGAGCATGAATAACCGGATCAATATGGAAGAAAGAAGCTATCTGCGAGAACAAAACAGTCTGCTAATGATGTGAAGACGGTTAGCACAATTCGACAAAACCGAACAGAACTGAATGCCATCATTGACCACTACTGGAAAATGACGACAGGGAGAGAAAGCTATCTGGCGGGCAGTTGCTGGCGATATAAACAAACATACGCGCCCATCTTCGCGTTCCGTCAACTACCCTTGACGGAATGCGAAGATGGGCGCACAAGTTTTAGAGTGTCCAGTACTGGGATATCGGATTCATTTGTTCTTCTGCACCTAAGAAACTTAAATAGGCAATGTGCGTGAATAAGCAACATGAAGGAGATCACTGTTTAGTGCAGAAACATATTTTCAGCGCTCAGTTCTTTCGGTGATTCATTGAATTGAAGGCTTCCTTTAGTGAAATAGTAGGCGCACATAAACCGCAGAAGTTATAAGCCATAGACGATGCGTTTAGACGTTCTTTCACAAGCCTCTTCAAAAGACTCTCTGCCACCTTGTCTTACTAAATTGATATATTCTGGTTAAAACTATCACTGATTATTAAGGTCACCTTTTTGAAATATACAGCCCAGTTGGTGAAGAATTCTTCGACGGTCAACAATGTGATTAAAGTATTAAAGGGTTGGACAGTGGCGCACATTCTTATTACGCTAGCTATTTCCTCAAATATTAATGGGAATTATCTCTGCAAAATATTCTGCAGATTTGGAAAATGAGTGAAAAGCATTACGAATAAAAATACTATGTGCTTTACAAAGCATACTAGCTGAAGAAGGATGGAAAAGTATCAGCTGATCTGACAAGCCATCATCAGAAAATACCAGGCCTCAAAAGCACACCATAGCAGAAAAGATGCAGCAGAAATGAATCGATGAGAGACAATTGATTGTTTCAATGTTTTCAGTTATTCCATTTCGAGATAGAAGAGTGTTTTGAGGCATGACAAGTCCGCCTTCGAGACCAAGAGAAAGCACCCTGTCTGTTGCTAACTATATACTTGAGAAAAATATATTCCTTGGAGAAAGATGTGAAATACCTGGTTCCAGTGACCAGCGAAGATTTTTGGTTTCATGCTGACAATGAGATGACTCGCTGTACCAGTGAGTATGACAAGGACTCTTTGTGACCTGTCCAGCACAACACAGCTTATTGTTCATGAAATGATGCAATCAAATTCAGGAAAGCAAACGAATCACTCTCTCCCCCTCTCTTTCTCCCTCTCTCCCTCTCTCTCTCTCCTCTTTCTTTCTTTATGAATCGAATGAGAGTGCAGAGAACCTCTTTTCTGATAGGAAGGGAGAAGTGGCTGAAGAATTAATGAAATGAAATGAAGTGCACGGGGAGTTAATGAATGGCGTTCGTCGCGGTGATCTCTACAATACAGCAGAGCATCTCATACTCGATCGGTCGTTGGACCGGTCGAGTATGTCATCGTGGCTATGTCTTCTTAGCAAAACAAAATTCCACAAACCTGATTCATGCCTGATTTGATCCTTATTTCTGGTAACTGTAATGAGCTGGTAATAACACTGAAGTCGTACTTCCTCACTACTTCTTAGCTCGCAAAACAATCTATCTGTAATACCTTTTTATAATCTTTAAATGATGAATAACTCTCTGCGTATATGCTTTCTTATCAGTAGCCCTCTGCAGATGTTTCGGAGATCGTGTAGAATAAAAAACATTGGGAAATTTCTGTGAAATTTCTCTCTCCCCCTCTCTCTTTCCCTCTCTCTCTCCCTTTCTTTCTTTATGAATCAAATGAGAGTGTAGAGGACCCCTTTTCTGATAAGGGAGAAGTGGTCGAAGAATTGATGAAATGAAATGAAATATGATGATAACGATGAGCTCAGCTTACAATCTGAAACAGTTAAATCTCCTCAGTATGGCTGATTTAGTTCCAAGTTGACTACCAAGGAGCAAATGTTTAACGAAAAAAAAAGTGGATTCTCCATGACTCTTCATTGGACATAAGTGCATAATTGTACATTTGGGGATATAGTAAACGACGTTCTGAAAAACTGATAGCAGAGGTAGAATTGCATTCCATTCCACCTGACTCTTCGTATTTCTTATCAATAGTCTTTTATACTATAAAAAGTCATTATGTATGACAGTTCCAAACAGCAGTTGCATATTTCACTTAATACATTTGTAAGAAATTTGCAGCCTAATGAATTCTGGTGCCAGTGCGAAATATCAAATTTTTTAGACAACTGGCTCATAATTTATACAGGAAGTGTGCTGAATTTCCGATCACAACGATACGGGAAAGGTTGGCATGTTTTCTCACGATTTCTTTGAATTTCTCATTTCTTTGCAACTGCTCTTTTCACAACTGCCAATGACTGAATCTTTAAATGACAGTTTCTCGGGATGGTTTGTGGCATGTATATTCCATGCCTTTTAATCAAAACCTTCCAACACAGATTCACTGCTATCAATAGGATTATTCGATCGCTGTCTGACTTTCACAAAAATTTAGCCATAATTTAACTGCCTTAGTTAACTTTTCCAATTCCCTCAATGTAATGACAGTCAGCTAGAATAGATATGATGGATTCGAAAGAAAAGGATATGCATTTATTCCTGTATTTGTGTTACTCATCAAAAACATAGAATGCATTTTACTAGATTCAGTGTTGTTGGATCGTATACTATATTGTACTAAGACTGCCTTAACTATCATTTTTTAATGCCTTCTTTGCTTAAGCAAAAACATGTCAATAAACTGCTTGTAAATCAGTGAAATGTAAAGAAAATTGGAGTTAGAATCTAGCATACTTATTTATTAAATTGAAAGAACTGTTTTTTTTTTTTAAACTCACTTCATAATAAAGTTTTATTCTAATGAGGGATTTTTACCGATTACAGGTCATCTCAATTTCCAACAGTTATAATATATGCGTAGAAATGGAGAACAATTATTAAGAAATGAATAACTTAAGATGAAACCGTTACCGCGATGCGATGACTGCGAAGGCGAACAACGCTACCACCCCACTCATTCTACGCTCTTCTGCCTCTTGTCCATCCGACTTACCGAGATTATTATCAGTTAAAGCCAATGAGAGACCTGGATGGAATCATCCAATTGTATACATCTCAGGAACTCTGATTGACCAATAGCAAGCTAATTAATGACTGATAATGCTACTATATGTTATGAGTAACCCTATCTCAAAAGAGTGACCGTCGAACGTTTAAGCGATTCGTACAGAAATGAAGCAGTAAAACAACGGTGCGTCAATATGGTGTATAATCACATCAAGCTGTTATCGCAGCAAGTGGCACTGCAACACTTTTTATCTGTCATCCAACTTTTCCTCTAATTCTATTATACTTTTTACCTACTGATCACTTCGAAGGGGAACCCAATCTACAGAATTCAGTTCTTCCTGTATTCAACCTCAGTTCATTAATTTTACGCAACCACATAGTAATATCATCAAACACCATGAAGAATTCTTGACTGATCACTTCCTCTTTCTTCTATGATTCAGATATATGTCAATTTCTTCTTTCTCAAGGGAGCAACAGAATTTAATACAGATGATCAAGTTACAAGGAATCTTCGTCATATAGCTTGTCAACAAAAGTGGATCTGTTTTTCTAATGAAAAACTGAATTTTACATGTATGTTTACATATCAACAACAAAGGGACATGTCCGCAATAAAAATCTATACTGGAATATGCATAAGAAGGGAAAGAGAATTGGAGAGATAAAGGAATGAACTGTCAATGAATCTTTCAGGAAACGTTTTTTTGTTAAGATGGATGAGAAAATCATTTTATATGTTATCAAAAATATTGATTCGAAACTTGTGATTTCTTCCTATATCTTTGCTGCAATAGTTTCTACCGAATTTTTAATAGCCGTTACTGTTGAATAGGACTAATTTTTAGGGGACATTTGACATATTTGAGAATTAAAAAAGTAAGGAAGTTAGAAATTAAAGATGAACGACAGATAGTCTGAATCACTTTATGTAAAGCGACCACAAACAGACCTGTTTTCGAATATCAATTAAACAGGAAATGATGACAGAAAAGAGTGGCTGATGATCTGATCATAATAGAATAGTCCGAGAGCAGAATATATTGAGTGTTGTAAACAGTGTATTGTAAACAGCGAGAAGTGTCATCCGTTTCAATGCAATGTAATTCTGTGCAGAAATAAAAAAGTAACAAATTACTTTTAGCACGTTGGTTTCTTCTCTCATTCAAGGTATACTTATACAGTGGTAATGCAGAGAAATTCCTTTGTATAGCAATTCCAATTCAACCTTTGTGCTTGTGGTACTTTCCTGAATTGTATCAAAAACCCCAGTAATAATGGAATTGAAGAACAATCGTAATTAGGATTTAAAAGAAGAGCGAAAGTTGTTGCCATCAAGCATGCAAGCTGATATTTCCTTCCAAGAATGTAGCATTAACATCAATCACCTCTTACTGCAATTCGGATAGTGATAATAGTAGAGGATGTTACAACTTGTATCACGACTCTATTATGTCGTACATATTACAACTGGACTTACAGCTTTTCCACTTTTCCAGCAATAAATCGCTTGCTGAGTATTCAAATTGTCCACTGCAAAGAAGCAAAGTAAGAATTTTGAAGAGACACTGCAACGAGGTGAAATGTATAATAAAGCATGAAGTTCAACATTTGCATTTATCCTGATGAAGTCTATGGTAAACCCTCAGGGAAGGACAGTGATTATTAGGTGATGAGACAGTAGTGAGAGTAAAAGGCGAGAAGAGGCCTGTGAATATCAGCAGGGATAAACTTCGGGATGAGTGGTTCGAACTTTATTATTATCTTAGAAAGAAAACAATGATGAAGAGAGAGAAATATTATAATTTCTTGAGAAACTGCATTGTATGTTAAGGAGTACTTCTTATGATCCTCCACGAATAATGACCACTGAGATTGTCTGGTCGTTCTCTGCACTACTCTTCATATCATAAAAGGAAATGTTAGGATACGAATTTTATATTTTCATAATTTCGTATACAGATTAAAAGTTTATCCAAATAAAACAAAAATCTAATGAAGTTCAGAATGTACACAAACTTGTATCACTGTTTATATTTGCCTAAAATCACGCAAATAACGGATCTTTGACTTGAAGCCTTCATTATTGACTATGAAATTGGCTGCATTTGTATGAAGCCATCGAACTGGTGCTTCCTTCAAACGATTATCAATCAGCTCCGGTAAATTCTGATTTTTGCCTTTGTTTGGGGGATGCTTGACAGGCACATCCTTTCGCACCTGTAAGCAAGAAAATGAAAGAAATTTTTGTAGAAAAAAAAAATTTTTTCGTAAAAAATTTCTTTTTTTAAAAAATTATGCCTCCAGCACACATATAAATATCAGTGTAGAATCAGAAATACAGAAGAATGAATGATATGATCAGAGTATCTTGGTGAAGATCCAGTTAGTCCGTTTTGGGAGGGAATGTTTTAATAGCTTCGCAAAGTCGTACAAAGACGTGCAGCCTTCATATGCTTGTGCAATGGTATGCAGAGCTGCATTACTGCAATGATGGGACAGTCTTGGTAATACTGGAAGGTACAGCAATAATGAAGAGAAATCAAAAACCATAACTGAAAAAATTACCTCAGCGTAGTACTGTACCCTTCCTGGATAGTCATCATACTGATCACAGACATGTTTCACGAGGCCATTATAGCCGGTCTGGCCAATTCTCAACAAAATCCAATGCTTTGTCTCATTCTGATAATAACAACCTGAAACTGGATACTCATTATGTATACATGCATATTCTTAACCTTTACACAACTTGTTATTACATACAACATTAAACCATGGGATGAATAATAGTTCTACCTGTGACCCATCGACCGTTTTCCAAGCACAGCCACTGGAAATAATCCTCGCGGAACAGTTCGCCTACATGATACTGTGTACCATTCACCACACATCGAGGTTCTGAAATTAAATGTAGATCGTTTTACTATTCAGAATGAAGAAATCAGCAAATGATGTCTTCGGATAGATTCTCGTACATGAAATCATCAAGTCATTAAATCTTCTCTAGAAAATGCATGGCTTACCTTCTTCATATTTAAGTCTGAACGTATCGTAGCTACAACTAAACCAGAAACCGTCAACAGTTTTATTATCATCAGCCTGTATGAACAACTTCCCGGATCGATCGCTACCTTGACAGCCCAGAAATTCTGATTGATAACTGCAAACTATCATTTGGAGCACTTCATATGTAAATCAAATTCTTCAGAAAGAGCTGCAAGAATCATCCTTTCCATTTCCATCTCTATGTGTAGAAGAGTAAAAAAGTTTGTATACCCATCCTTTCCATTACAACTATAGACCCAAGTGTCATCGTCGATCCACTTTTCGCCATTTCTCCTGCATCCACCGTTCCAGTCACGACAATCGCAATCCCCTGTGATATTCTCATCACATATAACGTATTAGTAATAACTTCCCAAAATCCTCTACTTCATACATTGACCTATGTTCGTGTTTTCAGCGGCTTCTCCGTCTCAAAATTTGCAAGAATTACTTGGCAATAGCTCAATTCCAGTTGAATTGATCTTCTGAATGTAGAAGGATGATATCAGCAGGAGTGACCACATGTATCACTTCTGAAGTTCTGTTCTAATACAGAATTTAGAATCTAATGATGCATTAGAACTAAAAATACAGAGCGATGAAGTGCGTATGCTTCAAAACAAAACGATAAGATATAATTATTTGTCATGTGAATGTAACGACCCTAAAATATGCCGAATAGTAAAGTCATCACTGGAACATTTCGAACAGCTCTGGTATTCATAAATTGACAAATGATGATGACTTTCTTCAGCTAGTTTTCACCTTCTCCCAAGTTTCTATGAGAGAAGGAAGGGAAGGAGAAACCGATTGATAATGTCTAAATCTCACGAACAGTAACAAATCAATTGACAAGTAAGGAAGGAACATTAATCCAAACTTTTGAAATTTTTTCTGTTTAAGAATATCACAGGCATTGATAATAAGTAAGAAAATTTAGATTTTGACCATTTAAAGGAAATGCAAGGAAGGAAGCATAAAATTCCATCAGAAAAGGAAAGAAAAAGGTTGGAAAAGTTTTGACTAGTAAATAAACATATCTACCAAAGTATAGCTACATACAGATCCAACCGTATCAACTGTCTGAGAAATCCTTAGCTACTTTCCGGTTAACTGTTTTTTCTTTTTTTTTCTTGAGGATAGTGACAGGGAAGGCATGAATTCAGGGGAAAATTTTGAAGGAATAGTGGTTACTGGGTGCATGGAAAGGGAGTGGCAAGTGAAGAATTTCGAATTTCACTCTTCACTATGCAATTCACCGGCATACATTGAACCCGTTCTGACCCTTCCATGCCCACTAATTGTTCACTAATTCATTTATTGTTTACTGTGATAAATATCGTCATCCTTTAACAAATTATTGTCATTATCTCCTGTCATTTATCTCTACTCACTCTTCTCCCATAACTCTTACCGTTTTTGAAATTTCCGAGATTTGCTCATCTGTTGAAAAGGACTCATACATTAATTACAAAAAAAAAAAGAAAAAAAAAACATCCTCCAACTTCTTGTTAAGCTGTCCATGCTTTTGTGTTATTCCTTTTCTATATTAACTTTATTTTTAAATGAGGACAACATGAAAGTATAACAGTAATACCTAAAAATAACATTATTTCCTCATTCAATTATTTCCTCATTCAAACGCGACCTTACCCTGTGACCCTAAATAATGGACAATTCAAATTACAATGTTGAAATCAAAACCATGCAATACTTTGATGCACATGCATACTTTGGGCACTGCTTCGATGTAAATGTTAATCGATGATGACCAAAATGTTTTCAGTCATCCGATTCATTTCATAAATTCATTTTGCTCTGTGAAGACGTGGAAATCATTGAAACACCTCCATGGTCGTGTAAAATTTTAGATGGAAATTGAAAAAAGCTTCCAATTAATGACTTTTGATTTAAAAATTTGAAATGGAGTAAAGGAAAAAGGTTCAAAATTAAGTGGCATATAAGATAGAATGCATGTCTCCTCGATTTAACGAAAAATTGATGGTAAGGAAGGAATGGTTACATATCTTCATAGTTTGTGTAACCATTATATCTAATAGATAGGTATAGTCCTCTGCTGTAAGAGTAATAAGGACAAAACATTCTGAAAGAGATCAGATGCTCCGCTCCTGTGCAGGAAAAGCAATGATTTCGTCCTAATAAAGCACAGCGAAGCGTATTTCCGGCAGTTTAAAGTTAAAAAGACAAAAAGGTGATTCGAATCACAAACAACCACCACAAAATGGAAACATTATGAAGATATAGTCTTCGTAATTAACTCAAGAAATGTGCATATTATTTGAATATATGCATTCTGACAAATATAAAAATTGTGAATTAAATGATTGCGCGAAGCAGAGCATATTCAAAATGGGGATTGTTATTCCTAGTCAGCCTGAATCCTATCAACAATGCAACTCCAGAATGGCTGCTGCCATCGTCTGGATAATGAAGGAAACGATATAATTAACAACTGTTATAGACTAGGTTATATTACCATAGTAGCAAAGAAGCTTACATGGTTAAATACACTACTTTTATCCAGACCAGTCAGCATTATTGACTAGTATCTGCCTGTTGTCAGAGAACAGTCCTTTGCACGCAATTCCATAATTGTAAAAATTGTTCTCCATGATTGCTTGATCAAAAAATAAGTTAGGCTTTAGAAAGTGGTATCAGACAATTCGAATATAGCAGGAGGGTTTGAAAAAAAAAGCAGACACTCCGTCAGCACCATCACTTCTAGCGATATTGTTTCCCTATTACTGATATTTCCTCCAGCCACTGACGATCAGACTGAAGTGTAAATTAGACCCAGCCATTTAACGCTTAGCTTCTTTCAGAAAGCTAATTTAGATTCCTGTTCGGTTCAGCAGTCTGGAAAGTTCTCGGAATCAGTAGAAATCTACATCTTTATTGCATTTCAAAAAATAATACTCAAAATTTAAAAATAAATTTTTCTAGAACTTAGCAACATATGCAAAAGACGTAAAAGACATTTAAAAATTTAAATATAAGCAAGTCAGCATAGTCACTAAATATTTAAGAGATATTTAAATTCACATTATTTTTGTCTTATGTAAATAATGCAGAAATATCTAACTACAACTGTCTATCCTTATATAAAGTGCAGTGCTAATGCGCAGTAGTATCGGCTACAAAAAATTACAAGACCTTCATGAGACGTTAGTCGTGGCTGGTAGCATATATTATGACATATTATTATTATAGCTTTCGAAAGACAGGTGGAATTTTCACAACCAGAAACGTTCACTTCTTGCATAAATGGGGAGTTGAGGAGTGGGAAATATTGTTGGAATGACACAAGTGGATATAAATAACTGACAACTTTCTACTGATATTTAGTATGTATTATCGCAATTATAATTATAAGGAGAAGGGTGAAGGAGAGATATCGAGTCGTTATCTGTTGTGTACCGTTACAAGGCATATCCTGCAATATATTCAGGAATGAGAATTCATGGAGCACACAATGTATTACTGACTCCTAAATAAATAATACATTGAACAAGGGCATTTTTCTAATCAGCCAATGATTCAGCATTTATAATTCAATTAAAGTCTTATGTTCCTCGCTTATTTGTAAGATGCTCAGTACTGAGTTATGTGAAAATGTTTGACCTTCCCTTATCAAAGTTAAAATGTCATAGGATTCAAACTTACGCCATCCACATTTTCGCATTGGTAGTACAACAATTTGACAGCTTTATTGCCCTGTTTGCGCATTCCGTCTAGTTGTTTATCACCCGTATATGCGCACTCCCTGATTATTTGCACTGGCAATTCTTCTACACTCTGAAATTCTCAGATCATTCTCATTGCAAAATAATTCAGAAAACTGAAAATTGTCCCGAAAAAAAAAACAAGTTCTCATTGTAATGTAGCGATTTATATTTTGCTAAATGAATACAAACAATCACTGAAATGTCAAATGGAAAAAAAATCAGAATTTTGGCATATTTGCATCATTTCTCATGCTTTGAACGCTTTAAGAGTTCAAGCAGCAAATTAATGTAATTAATATCACATCAATTTTCAAAGAGAAGATTGATTGGTGAAGACTGATAAGAATAAGTATGTAAATTAAATTTGCACAACATACTTGGACGATTTTACGGCATGCAATGGGTTTATTACTGGCATAAGTGCCCTCCTTTAGTAGTGGACATAACTTGATATATTGCCTCAGGTCTTTGGTTTCACTCGAATCGCAGTTTGCATCATTCGCCGAATTGCACTGATAACATCGCATTGGTCGATCCCTGGAAATGGTCAGCGAATAAAACTGGATCCAGGATGGGTCACTAATTTTGAGCAGGATGTTAAGACAACTCCATCTTCTAAGTTGGTAATTAAGAGTATAGTCAGCAAAACTCGTCGGTCAGTAACGAGCTCTGAATGGTCATACAACTATATGCTTCTTTAAACACAGATAAAGAGAAAGCAAAAGAGAGGGAGGAGATTTCTTTGTCAGTAATAAAATTATTTGCCTCAGTTGATCAGCTGATTCGATTACCAGTGATTCGAATTACTCAGGCTAACCCCAAAAAATGCTATCTGTCGTCAGGTTTGCTAGAAATGCCTTGCTAATGTATGACGGTAAATGTTTGCAGACCAAGTTTTATGGATGATAATATGCTAAACAAATGACTCACGCAGTGACAATCAGGCTAGCAGCAAGTACCAACACATGTGTTATCAGTACTCTCATTCCTGAAAATACAATCAAGAACCTTCCAACCCAATATGCTTCTAAGATAGAATGAAGTAAGAGTGCGTATATATCCATAGAAGTACCCAATAATTGATTTGGATCAATTCCCTCCAAAATGCAAAATACACAATTCTCTAATTCTAATAAGAAGCAGATTTTCGATTTTCAGCATTATTAAACTGTAATCTACGGATTTAAGTCATTAGTTAGATCAGAGAATACAAGCATCTTCGCGATATCCAACCCGGTTACTGGATCTCTTGTCGAGGTGATAAAAAGAACAGATCGATGGGACTGAGCAACAAGTGATTGAGTAGCTGCATGGGGTCAAGGAAGGGGGTATGAACGAAAGAGCGAGGCGAGAGGTATCGGAGATGTTTCTTAAGGCTGGAATTAGACATCATGCAGACACTGTCACATAGCGACGATCTGCATTACATATCAGTGAGTTAGGCGACTGATTCTGAGATGTCTTTCAGAAACTCGTGATGGACTGTGATTAGGTGGAAGTGCTTTGTACTAAACTGCGTTATAGAAGGGACGTTAGTATGTATAAACAGAGGTCAAGGGTTGGAGAGGTAGGGAAGAAGGGAGGAAAGGTCATTCGTGCAAATAAGGATCTACGCATTGCGTCAAATAGACAATAACAACACAGCATGATAGAAAAGTATCATTCACTTATACACACATACATACATACATACATACATACATACATACATACATACATACATACATACATACATACATACATACATACATACATATATACATACATCCAGCCAACATACACACATGCAACTATACACAACAACCGCATTTAACTTCGTGTTATTGGTGCAGCAGCAGTTGGAGGGGGGTGGGTACTGAGTGTGGTAGGAACTAATTGCTGGTTGATTGTTGGTTGTTCATAGAGTCCTTAAGCATCTATAAGAATAAGCCATTTGCACAGGAAAACTTCAAATATGGAGAAAGG
>NW_018108338.1:34669-50229 GCF_000183805.2 Loa loa | reverse complement strand
ACATACATACATACATACATATATACATACATCCAGCCAACATACACACATGCAACTATACACAACAACCGCATTTAACTTCGTGTTATTGGTGCAGCAGCAGTTGGAGGGGGGTGGGTACTGAGTGTGGTAGGAACTAATTGCTGGTTGATTGTTGGTTGTTCATAGAGTCCTTAAGCATCTATAAGAATAAGCCATTTGCACAGGAAAACTTCAAATATGGAGAAAGGCGCAGTGCTCCTGTAATAATCATTTTTTGCTTCAAAGTAGATACTTCGAAGTGCTTACTTCTTTGTCCCCAATTATTTCAAAAGTTAATTTACAGTATTGACTACTTTTTATTTTTACCTCTGGAATATAAGTGTAAAAGAAGATAGAAATGAAATTATGAAAATAACTTGTGACCCTGTGCATTGAGAGTTAGACGTATTACAACGGAGGGACTTCACAAATTCATTTAAGCTAAGAAAAATAAGAGTCTTTTCCAATTTAACTGCATTTCCTACGAGAGTGAAAACATGGAAATAGTTGAGGAAGGAGTATACACTATGATTAACCTGTCTAGTTCTAATTCATCCCACTAAAATGATCATTTTCACCGATTACGTTAACCTTGTGCCTAACACATTGCTTACGTTCTTTGTTTTTCAAGGATTTATTATAAACGCCTACCTCTCAAACACTCTTCCTGTCTTTAACCTATTACTAGAACGAACCAAACGGTTTTTTTTCAGCAAATAACGGACTTGTTTCCCCTCCTTTATAGCAAATGAATGAATCTACAGGATGTCATGAATCAATAAGCATAATATGTACCACAACTCTGTTTGTTTGTCACCTTTTCTTAGATTTTTATTCCCTTACAATAAACAACCAATATGTCTGCACAAAACAATTAGTGATTGAAGACTATAAATAGAGCTTAAATTCCGCCAACCAACTAAGCCACCCATCAGAATTCATAGGAATATCCTGAAATGACAGTATATTTCCTAACTCTTTCTAGCAGTCACCGGAGATAAAAGAAGGAACCAGTTCCTGAAGTAGGAACTTCAGTCCCTTTCTTCTTTACAGCTGAGCAGAGATACATAGTGAAATACTGGCTAATATAATTGTATTCACTTCTCTTTGTCTTCAGTACGAATGATAAATTTCATCACTTTATTTGATTAAAATATAAAAAACAACGAAAAGGAATACAAATGTCATAAAATGCTTGTTTATATGCTCGATAATATGATTTAGATTTATGTGAGATGCGCACTGTACAAGAGGGAACAGTAAAATAACAAAACAAAGAAATCTGTAAAAAAATTTCTCTCTTTAATGGTAAAACATACAGGCAAGAGATACTACGTGTTGCTAGTCTATGCTTTAAAATACCACATCTTCAAGAACTCCAAAACCACAAAAACAAACAACTTTCGCAATGGAATATAGGTTCTACAACCTACAATAAGTTCCGAAACCATTCATGAACAAACTGCAGGTACAAGGGATTGTTCCTCTATCCGATCCAGTCAAATTTGACTGAATTAAGGACGACGAAATTAATAAAACAACAAAAGAAATATACATCCCTCAGTAATTCTGAAATGAGAAACAACAAAAAGAAAAAACGAAGCAGAAATACACTTTCAGAATCAAGATTATGTAAATGAATTTCCTTTCCCACAAAGAAATATTCAGACTTTGCAAGTGGCTTATACGCATAATCATGTTACATTTATATGTATAAAAAGTTCACCGACATTGTAACAAATAAAGTTAAGCAAGTACTCAACAAAAAGCTAAAATACCGGGAAAAAAACTTGGATATTTAAGAGAAAAAAAATGTCAGAAAGCAAAAAAAGATACACGTCTCGAAAAAAAAGGAAAAAAGTTTACAGTGCACAATAAACACAGATTTATGCTATACACAAACCCATTCAAACCAGCCTGTTTATCAAAAGATAAAGATAGCGGTAATACTACGATATTGGTAATACTGCAATAGCTGTAATACTACATATCTCTAATCGATACCATCATTCTGAATCAATCATGGCTTGTCCTGCCATTAACGCTATGCTCGACTATTGCTTTCTAGAATATTCTATTTTTATCATAAATTTTACTTGGAAAAAGCCCTGAATTATCCAAAGAATGACAACTTCAGAATCGTTGTCGGTGCGACATCATTATTCTTCCCGACTCAATAGATTCCTTATTACTGCCAAAAACTGCTTAACCGAAACCCGGCAACACAATCACTTGTTTTCATTTTTTATCGAATGAGAACCAGCAAACTGAAACGTCGTCACACATTTTTCTAAACTTGTATCAACAATTTCTAAAATGATATTACAACAGCTTCAGCTCAATAAGAATAATGAACCAGCTTTACTCTGAGTGTTGTCGCGGATCGCTTAATTTCCAAAACTATGCAATTATAAGCAATTTGCTTATTTTTATAGCAGAAAACACATTTGTCTGAACAATCCTAATAAGGGATTTTCAAGATTTATGTGAAAACTATATTGGTGTTCATAGAAAACACAATTCTGTTCCCAGTTATTAGTTCTGATATTTCAAAGCAGAAGTTATAAAATTAATTCGTACGAAGTAGAGAAATAAAAAAGGAAAAATTATGGGACTCAAATTAAAAATGTACTATAAGAAAGCAAATGAGGACGATGAATTTTCAATCTCCTACAATTCCTGTCATAAAAGAAACATAAATTTACCACTGGGACGGAAAAAATTCTCGGTGAGTACGGCGAAGCCATGGATGGTCGATCATAGTCGGGTACAGATATTGATTCACCATTATTCGAACTCAGTTGATCGTCATCGAAAGTACAGTACAGGGTTGCAGGACTTGGTGCAGCAGATACTGAGTGAACACTTTCTAGTAAACTCAGACTTTCGGCCGAACCAGTTGCAGATGGAGCAGTGCTTGCTGCTCGAAGTTTGGAATGACTAGATCCTGACAACTTAGAGGATGTTGCTGCTGATTTTGCGGCCACATAATCCCTAAAAAGAGACTACATGTCCCAGTTGCTGGTCGAAAAAACTTGCAATTCCTGACCAGTAAGCAAGTACCTTTTCTACCTTCAGCGTTATCGACTGCTCTCTGAAGCACGATACTGGGAAAAAAATGAAGCAGGTACCGGGAAACCCCAGAAAATTTATATGTTGAAACAATCAAAGTACGTATGTTACAAATTTGCACCACAAATACTATCTCATTTCGAACATTTTCCCGATAAATGATTTATTACACAAAAATTAAAATAAAATTCCCAACGTCTTAAGGAATAAATCGTTTACCCAATTCCCGTAACAGTGTGGTAAGGGATTAGCCCTTTGATAACCAAGTTATTTATAATCTTTGGTTTTTAGTTTGCAATTGGATCTGACAATCCAGCTTATATACATTGTTGGGTATATTCAGTTCCAATTCTCTAATCTATAATCTGTCTCTAAAAAGTCTCTAATCTGATAACCGTGCAATCACTGAATATAAATTCAATGGTTGACAAGTCTAGACTTCCGTTTAGTTCATCACATTCTTTTATCTGAGAATTAAGTAATGCATTAGTTTTGTAAACCACACCCACTATATAGGAAGTTCCCTTTACTGATCGAAGATGTTTTCATACGAAGTGCAACAAGTCATCAGATCCACAGCTTCTTGCGATTCCACAAGTCTTCATATTTTAAACTCCATTTCAACTACACAACAGGTTAGATTCTCGTCTTACGCTAACAAGAAACTCAAACGTATCTGTATATTCGCTAATGATTTACGAATAATAAATCTACCACTACCATCAATAAACCCTTATCAAACTTCTTGCGTCCGTGTTAAGCAACACAAAGGAACTTCATCGTCAATCACCTCTGAAGCAAAGACAAAAAGAAAAATCCCGACAGTAGGAGAATTAGCAATCAAGATAATTTACAAATTAAAAAAAAGTATGCAAAATAAAACCTGTACTGTTGAAAACGTTTTCGTTCGTTCAATTCATATGGCAGATGCCGTCTCGATATGTTTGCTACACATGAGCATTCTGCCAGATGCGTGCATCCTGAACCTTCCTCCGACACTAGTTTTAATGGCTTTCGTTCCCAGCTAGAAAGAGTATAATCATCTAAACCATCTTTCTTCTGGAGCGCAAATATATGTCAAAATAAATAGTATTGCTACGAGCTACAAGCACTGATTAAAATTTATATCACCCAGCCTTCTTCTGCAGCAAAAAATTCATTCTCAAATTCGACGGATTTTAGATAAGCCAAAATAGCGCAAAGATGGGAAAAATGAAAATTCCATTTGCAAATAAAAAAAGTATAATAAAATCCTAAAGTACTTACTGTGGTATACAAATTTCTTTATAATCAATTTTCTGAGGGAGACCGGGCATTGGTTCCACGAGTCCATCTTCGACATCATTTGTGCGAAGCAGCCGAAGTCGATGGTTAGTAAATCTACGGTTCCGGAAATCTCCGTTCCTCTTTCGATCCAACGATCTTCCCACAAGGTTTTGTCCAGCACGTTTCAACGTTAATGGTCGTTTACACTAAAAACATGGATGCTAACAAAGCATCGTTTGAAATAAATACGGCTCAATTTAAAAAAATGATTTGAAAAATGAAAATAGGAGTTGTTTGTGTATATTATTATTTGTGTTATTATTTTCTAGGGTGACTTCGTGTAATAGATGATCATTTGATGACCCTGTATGGTCCAATGTTTAGTTAAAGTCAACTAAGAACCAACCGTCAGTCGTTTTTTTAACTCAAAACTTCAAATGTACCTCAGTATGTTTTTACTGTTCATCCCTAGTCAATTCCCGTCACACAAGTGATAGAAGTTCAGGCTCAATTTCAGGAAAGAAAAGCAAAAACAGTTCAACAATTACATATGAGCTTCGATGAGAATAATTTGTGGGCGGTTGGTAATCCTCGTCATCATCATAACTTTCTTCGCTCTCACTTCTCTCTCGCTTTCTTCTTGTCTGTCTATCATCCACTATGACTGCTTCCTTTACCGCTACTTTTCGCTCCTCCAAAAATGTAGTCCATGGAGAGCGATCAAATCTTAAAATTTTGCAGCTATAAATACATTGTAAACACATATAAATGCACACATACGCAGATGCAAGGACTCATACCTTTTACGCAAATGTATTATTGGGCGAGTCGATCTTCGACGGCAATAGACTTCAGCACCTCGCTCTACAGGCACTGCTGTAAGAATGAAATTTGTTTTTTGAATAATTATAAAAAAATTACTACCTGGAACTCCCCATGATCCATAGCATCTTTTGCAAAGAAATATATGATCAATGGATTAAGATCCTACGTTGAAAATGATAGCGTAATATAGAGCAAATTGAGATTTATATGCTACATTGGACACTGATCAAAAAGTAATCGAAATCATATGTGTTTCAACTTCGAGAGAATTTTAGTTATTGTATGAATGCTTCATGAAACTCCTTGTTTTTAATTCTACGAGTTTTAATGGTAATTAAGAGAAAAAGACCTGTAAGCAAAGGAAATGCAGGATAAACTCGGTTGTCCACATCAGCGTATGCCCGCACGCGTTCACCAGTATCCAGTGATATAGGGATTCCACGTTCAGTGAGACCATTTTTCCCTATCTTATCCACTCTAAAGATGTTACATATACAGACTATGCGCAGCAGCATAATGAATCTAGACGTGAATGGTGAATTAAGTATGAGAATTAAAAACAAACTTTCTCCTTTTCAAAAAACGCCTTCTTTTACCATCAAATGGTAAGCATCTCGCACAGCATTCGTTCAAAGCTTCGTCATTCCATGCATATGCCTTCTTTTTTTGTCTTCGAATGTTGTTCAGCTGAAATGCACATTATCATGATATAACACAGGGTGAAACTCAAAAACTGACCAATTTAGGATCATGAAGTGGCAGATTTTTTAGGATTATCTAGAAATCTCTGGTGGAAAATGATATAGCTCATGATCAAAATCCTTATTTCATACTTCAAAATGTTTCAGGACAAAATAATAACAAATCCTTACTTACTACATCGAGTTAGGCATTACATTTTTTAATTCAGTTATTTATTACAAACATTATAAAGCGATATTTAACCACACAAATATACGAAATGCCACCAATAATCAGAATCATCTTAAATCAAAAAACGGTAATGGTCAGTAGTTGAGCAACTGCAACACGCAACATACACGAACATGAATGGTTTGTAATAGAATGTGATGAAACAGAAATGAACCTGACGATATACAACATTTATTTTTTCTTCACAGTCCTCTTCCATACAGAGAGCTTTTGCATCTAACGCACCCAAACGAACTCGTTCATCGAAATATGCATGAGATGACAAGCTCCTGAACAGATCACCTCAGTTGAATTAAAAAGTAAACTCAAAGAGGTCCACAGAAAACAAGTATGTATAACGAAGTACCCGTATGGTAGATAAGCATTCGATGTTGATGGCATCTGTTCCTCCCTTTCCCCATCACTATTTTCGGATTCGGTTGCATCCGCATCCGTAACATATTTCATTAGTCGTCTATCCGCAGATATTCTAAAATACAAAGCAAATGACTACCAACGATAAATGAAGTGATATTTCTAATTGCTTTAATTTTTACATAATCTTTGTTAATGGATTATTAACAAATGCCTCGTCATATGGAAGGCAAAACACACTGTCTCTGCAGAATACAAAATACAAAGGTCACCTTTCTTTCCATAACGAAGTGACCTTCTCTGCAGGCTATTCGGCTCTGAACATAAGAATGAATAAAATACCCTAACATATATTAAAAAACGTCACAAAAACATACGAATTTTGAGCACCCTTAGTCAGTTTTTGGGGAGCGATAGCTGAACCATCACCGAAAACATGATCCGAAACTTCTTTTGATAGAAAATCACTAATCGCAAAGTGATTCTTGAAACGCTGTAGTAAATTAACCAGTTGACTAAGATGAGCACGTTCAAGCTGAAAGTATGAGCGTGAAGAATTTCTTGAGCATTTACTACTAATGTGTGATGAGCAACGAACTTCGAACCATTTAGAAAAACCCTCTTTAAAAACATTGAACCTGAATGCGAACAAAAAATGACATACATGTGGAACGCTTAATGCCAGACCGTTCTTATCACGTAATTTTCCAATTTTCTCTTGCAATATTTTCCGATTCAAACCATCTTTATTGTCCACAACAGTACTAAAAAATTTTAAAAACTGCAAAATGTAATAAGAGACAATCAAGTAATCAAGTACATACAGTAATATAGAGCAGCACGACTTTCAAAAGTTGCACAAAGAATGAAAAAGATAGCTTTAGCTATTAAGAAACAACCGAAACAAGTACAACACCCAAATAAACTTAATTTGAAAACGGATTCAGTTATTAAATCTGATTTATAGTATAGCCCACTTATACTGTCTTCATTAAGCATAATAAAAATCAGATTATAACCGCGAAACAAAATAATGAAACTGAAAACAGATTACTAAAGCCAGAAAGTGGAGAAAATTGGGTAATTACACTATTTACAAGACATCAAGTCCTCTTTTACGTTCTGTGGTATGTGTTAATCAGACATCAGAAAACTCTTTTATACTAAAAAGAAAACAGGTGAAAAAAAAGCATCTAAAAAGCAAAACCTGCATATGTCCTACCAGAATTAACTTACCTCGGACTGATTTTTTTGGGATAACCTCGTTTGGTTACAGTTCTCGGTTCATTTATGTCGTCCTGCATTGGTTTTCGTAATAAATCAAGCGCCTTATTCAAAATTTGCTCACTAGGAATTTGTAAATGATCTTCACCTGCATTCACGACTGGTAATGACGAGGATGGCGCGAAATATGCAGTTGTTATTTGTTCATCCTAAATAAATCCGAGCTCAGCTTCCATTTACTATCCGTGAAATCAAAAGTATTTTTCTTGAAAACATTTCACTCAACATGAAAAGATTCAGTTTGCAATTTTGTCCCTAAGTTTGTATTCATTAGCCGTTTTATCACATACCTGAATTTTTGTTTTTTTTGTTGCAATTCCTTTACATTTGTGGAAATTTCCCGTTCTGTACAAAATATTTCATTGGCATTAGTATGTGTCGAAGTTTTGCATGAACCGGAGTGTTGTGAACGTTTGTTAATTCGAAATGGCAGTGACGTTTGAGCCAAAATAGAACCGTAATGATTTGGTGATAAAGGAGCTGTGTTTATTAGCGATCGTCGAGGTACTCCTTGATGAACATCGGCTGTGGGAAATGACTCTTGTTTAGGAACATTGGGACAGATCTGTCGACTCAAATCGGTGCTTCCGACATGATTTCTGTTCCCACAGGGGACATAAATAGAAAGCTTTGTTGTGATATCCTGTAAAGAAAATAAATTAACTACTTACTAACGGTAATCAAGCTTTTGTTGTTCATTCGAACAAATCTTTCCAGTTTTTCCTTGTAAACTGCTTACTAATTTTTAATACAACCATAAAGCCCTTACATTATTTGTCCGATGAAGCGCAACAAAGCTGAGACTTTTTATCCATCCACTGCATTTTAAATGAATCACAACACAGTGCCGTACTAGGTTCTCAGAAGAGGATAACAACACAAACTAAAATGCTACGTCTAGCTAGGCTATCCTAGCCAAACCAATCTTAGTTCAGGAAGCTAGAAAAATTTTCTGCTGAACTTGACAGCACTTAGATATTACTTCATCCAGCTATTTAGCAAAGTAAAAAACATATGAATATTTCTTCTATATGAGAATGTCTTGGGCAAAATACCTTGCCGGATTCCGTTGAATCATCAGTAAACCGATTTGAGTTTCCCATATTAACTGATGTTTTCAGATTACATTTTCCATTTACCAAGCTTAATGCTTGATCCACCTGCTCGTTACCAGTTTCTTTTGATGCTGGACTTTCTTTTGAGGTAGACGGTTCAGGATCATGAGGACAACTACTGGAATCAAAGCAACGACCCTCGAACGGCTGTTCTGCAGCCAACACTGGGTTTGTACCATTTGCTGAACAAACCTAGAGAACTATGATACGTTACTGTTGTATGTTTGTAGACCAAACATCATTGAACAGTGAAGGATATACTTTTCACCAACATCTTTCAGTTGCTTTAAATACATGGGATACAGCATTTTATAATAGCTCCTTTGTTGAATTTCATACTAAGTGCTTAAAACCATAAAGTAAAAAGCAGTAAGGTAAAGAAAAAAAAGTTTTAGAAATTGGAGGAAATTTACAAAATAAAATACGCTTTGTATCCCGGATGGCTCACTTGCACTTCAGGTACCACCTGACCATGATAAGAAAATTCTTTTTTGTATTACTGAAGTAATTTAAAAATTTCAAATGTGAACTAACCTCACTGCCCTTTAATTGATGAATTGAAAATACAAAAGGATCGGAAGGCACATCTTCGTGAGCTTCAGAGAGCTGCATTCCATGCCTCAAGTTCGAATGTTCAGAAGTAAGAGCATCTTTTACTTCTGGTGGTGACATATTATGATCCAAAAGCAATGAAGGAGGTCGCAAAGTCGTTGTAATCTGATCATTACTCATGCCAGCAGCCTCATCATCACAATCATTTTTGATGCTACGCATCTAAAACTTTATTCTAAATAAGATATTATTGAAAGTCATCTTAGTTCTCAACAAATCAAAACGATTACATATTCCACCTAAACACTGCTCTTTTTGCCCCTTATCCATTCTGCAGTTGTCAGTATAGAAGGGAAAGTTGCCAATTCCAGAAACGAAACTGTAGCTTATCATTATATATCATATCTCATGGCAAGAAATTACATAACAATCTTTCAGTAAGCAGAATAAACAAATAAATAAATGTCTGTTCAATTAAGGTAAGAAATTATCCTTGATCACGATATAAAAAGAAAAAAATAATTACAATGAACTGTTCACTATTAGCCGGCGTTGCAGATATATCAATCACAGTTCCGAGTCCCATTGAATTCTCCTTGCGCCCACCACCGCCTCGACATAACACAAATTCCTCCGTATATTTTGTACGGCCTCCAAAAGTAAATTTGTACGTCCTGAAATGATGGGACAATTCTAAAAAATTTAAGAGTGAATTCATCATGGAAATAAAACGAGTTATTGCAAGTTTGAGTCGAATAATCATATTTGCAAGAACAGCTGAGGCACATAAAAGTGGCTTCAGTCCAACGGAAAAAACAGCGAGTGATGGAAACTGAACGTAGGAAGATTGAACCGGTACACTTACATACTCTCGATATGAAAGAAATCTTTTATAATTTATTTAATTTCCACCATGTCCTAATTTCATTTCATCGTATCGTACCTGCATAAATATCTTCCTGTATCAACTCATAATAAAATCAAGATAAATATAAGTTTTCCAGAACTCCAAGCTCTAAATCTCTTTTTTCATACTTGTGAAACCAAATATATCGGCTAAAGTCTTTGCACTTATATTCACCAACACTATATACCAGTCTCTCCTTCATTCCCACATTACCTTATGCGAATTTCACTTTACCAACCACATACTTTTTCGTTTACCAAACTGAAATGTCCTTAACGAAGTAATAATAACAGAATCTTTTGTTTCCCGTAATTTACAAGTCTGCTGCAGTTTATCATAATTATAAATGAATCATAAAGCCTAATGGATCCGCCAAACTTGCTTAGAAAACCATGTGTCAAATCCTATATGCAACACAGTTACCATTCTGCAAAACTAAGACATCTAATTTTCCAAACAATAGTATGGCTAAATGTCGTGAAAAAAGCAGCTTAACTAACAGAACAAAGAGAAATCTATCGCTTTTCATGTAAATTCGATGCACCAACGACATCTCGGAATGACAACATATGCATGCTCGTTAAGTAGGTACCAACCATGCGAAACTATGGGACAGAGAGACATTTTAAGAATGAAAGTATACGCCACATAAATATATGACAGACATACGTGACTGATGAATTCATTAAGAGCTTATAGTTCATGTAAGTGACATAAAAAATAAAAACGAAAGGAAAACGCGGACCAAGACTAAAACTAACTGAGGTTTTTATAGTGCTTCGAAGAATAAGCCAGAAATGAGAACCACTTTCAGCAACAAAACTAGAACCGGAGGCGATAATATCCTCATGTGGTGTAGGTGGAAAATGTGCATGCGGAATAGACAAATCACCCAACTAGTCCTGCCGCACCGCCTCTCCTAGCCTTCCACTGATGCTAATGGCGACGCGACGCGATCCTGTATGTATGCACATGTCGGCACTCATGAAAAAGCATACAATACAGAGAGTGTGCTAGAGAAAGAGGATGTTGCGAAAGAATTAAGAAATAATGAGCATGATGAAAGGATATGAAAAAGAGAGAGGAGAGAGGAAGAGGACGCCTCGCATAGTGCGCACACCATTCGCACACGCCACTTTGCACGTTGGGCGGCGCACACCTTCTCCGCGCTGACTTTTGAATGTGTGCACTATGAGTCTTACAACGGTCACTACCGTATCCCAGGGATTTGCTTTAATTCGGAGTGATGGGAATCGCGCATTGGGAGAATAACGGTGGGTTGATCGTTATGTAGGGAGTCTCGACATCTCGATGGTGGTTTATGCGGGTTTTTGTTGCTACTTTGTTACTTTGGATGACTATGCATTACAGGAGTGAGCTATGAAGTGAGTTTCGGGATGGCTGTGTCAAACATAAAGGAGAAATATGCCGACTTTCTGGTGGATGGTGCTCAGGCAGTATCATTAACTTTTGGTGAGTCTCGTATCTCACTCTTATATTTTTTCATTGCTGTTACTATTTATTGATCACTTTGCAGTGTCCGATATGAACAAAATGGCTTCGGCGCAAAAACATCATCCCGAATATGTCTACCAGCACTTCGGAGAGAAGTAAGTCACTTCTCTCCAGATTTTGCTCTGATTCGTACCGGACCATTCACGCAAACCTTATCTCGATGCGCTACTCGGTAGATGTCTATCACATAGCCTGACTCTTCTTTGATGACTCTTCCTTTCAACACTTTCCCTACTACTTGGCAGTGCATTCGATCCTTGCTTTGTATACATCCGAAGCTAACAGCCTATAATTATTACCTATGAGTTATATTTTAGCGAAACAGTATTTGGTTACAAGGACCTAAATGTCATTATACATTACACCGACGTGTCTATGTATCTCTACCCGGAAATTAGTTATACAGCCGAAATAACATCGTTCACAACGGAGTTCAAAGTTCGTTTCCTTTCCTGATTCATTGTTTAAGTATCATAGATTTGCTTGTTATGGCACCTCGTTTTCATTTTAGGCTGACAATATAATTCGAAAATTAAGCGAACAGTTGCCAGCTGAACAAATGGAAATGTTATGCCAGACAAGCGCCATTTTCAAGTCTCGTTTGGATGATCAGAGAAATTTTCGGCCTTATGGACAGCTTCTTTTCAAATTCACCGCTGGCAAGTTATCTTCATTTTCAAGACTGGTTGATGCGTAAGCCATATTGTGTAATACAGTAGATATACGGCATGTCATCAGGATTTTCTGGGGGATTCTTTCCCGAGAATTTAGTTTCTGGAGGGTTTGTTGTTCGTAATGTTTCATGTCGGAATAGTTTTAGTTAATTTACTGTACAGAGATTTTTCACTTTCGGAAATAGTTGCTGTTTGGCTCCGAAAATTATAGTTTTCCCGGATTTTGAGGTTTTCTCTGATAGGAGATGTGATATCGTTTAGATTTCCAAATGGTTTCGTAATGGAAGGCAACTGTTCATGCATTAAATTTCGGTACTTCAGGTAGTCGAGAGCTGCAGGTCTGGGTGGTTAATGAAAGTTCACCTGAATTTGATGCATATTTAGCTCGAGTTCAGACTCTTGCCTTATGGTACATTGAAGCTGCACAGTACACAGATAATGATGATCCACGGTGGCAGCATTATTTCTTGTTCGTTTTTATAGTACCTTGTCAAACTTTTTTGGCAGCTGTATGAATGCTTCCTTTATTTGTCGTGCGTATTCCCAGTTTTAAGTTCATGTATGCCAAAATCTTGACTTTGAGCGCATTCCATCCATAGCATTATGTAATACGTTCATTAATAGCACCACTGCAGTTTGAAAGCGATTTCTGCATCACAAGTATATGGTGATATCCATGCTGCTTAATCCATCTACTGATATTAAATGCGAATGTTTCTGCTGACCATTTACACATGCTTTTGCAGAGTTTCGTTTCAGGTACGAATCATTTAAGAAAGATGGAATTTCGCGCGTGGCACTTGCGGGCTATGCATCACTTGTCAGATTTTATAATTATCCAGATAAAATTCGACCTAGGATTGCCCAGATTTTACTACTGCCACATTATCAAGGCGCAGGTATTGGTGCTAGATTTTTGAAGGCAATATATAACGACTTGATCCAAGATCCAAATGTTACAGACATTACAGGTTGGTATCAGTTTTGGCATCTTTCTGCCATTAAAAGTTTCAGTGCATATGTGACTGAAAATAAAGTAGTTTGAGATGCTGTTTTCATAATATGTTCGGTGTCCTTATAAATGGAAAACTGCAGTATTGTTTTTTTTTCAAACTGAAATGATGCATCTACCCCCTTCCCTATACCCAATTAATACAGAAATAATTGGCCAAATTATAGTAAAAGTATTAGAGCTATAGGATAGTTTGTTTCCTACCACTTATTGTTGAGCGATATCGCCAATGAAATGCTGCCCGGCAGTTTTCGCACTTTTTTTTTCGTTTCGAAAATATGATTATTTTAAGCGGAAGTCCCTGCAGAATCTTTCATAACAACTCGAGACTACGTGAACTGCTGTTATTGCTTAACCCTGAAGGAATTCAGTGCAGATAATTTAAAAAAAGGTTTCACCGAAGAGATGAAGAGTGCAGCCTTACGGTTTAAAATAAATCCAGTACGATTTTTTGTAGCGAGATTGTTTTGCGGTTATTTTTCCTTTTCTGTGATGAAATGAAATTTTAATTTAATTTTCAGTATATATGGAGCTAATATGTGCACATAGAGAGGTACGGTCTCCTTTTTTAATCATCCCATTAAATTAACGGACGGGCTTCGTTAAAAATTAGTTCTCTAAAAGTTGGAGTCCGAACTATTGTTTGCTAAAGCTTAAATTAACTGTTCCAGAAACAAGCACGGCGTGTTTATGAAATACTGCGTTTGCGTTATATCGGTGTGCGAGATGAAAAAGCCATGGAAGAATACCGAATGGATGTAAAGAAAAGACTTGAGAAACCTTTTAAAGTTAGTTTATTTCATTTCGGGCATACCTATATCTAGCAATCGGCGGATAACAATATTTTTAAGCACATCTTTATAAAATGAGGCTCATTTCTGACTATGTCTTTTGCTCTCTACACATATTTAAAATTGCCATTTGTAATGTTTTGATACCTTTTCAAATCTCAAATACAACTGCATTTGTAGCGAAGTGAACGTGACTGGAGGAAACTGTCAAGCGTTTTGGATGAGTATGAATATGCAGCAGTTGTAGCCAGTCAGATGAGTATAGAGCAGAAAACAGCCAAATTAGAACAACTCTATGAAGAAGAACTAGCCGGTTATCGCACTGTCATTAAACGATTGATCAATTTTGCTAATGGTTAAATATGCTTGTTATTCCCTGATCCTTAATTGAATTTCCATTTGTTGTTTCTCCTTGGTTGTGAAAATACTTCAAAGTTTCAACGAAGTGCATTACACATTTTGACCAGTTATTTGTCTTTTTAAGCGCACTTCCTGAATCAAATTTTCAAGTGTGTTCCTGATTTTTATTGAGATTAGTCTGTTTTTTTGAGCTGTGAATTATTTGTGAGGGTATTGATTGTTGTCGGGAAAGATCTAATTTATTTTTGTTGGGATTCCGCTTCGTCAACAGTAGCATTCATTCCACAATATCGCGTTTATACAATAACAAGAACGAAATGAACAACACGGTAAATATTAAAGGATACCAATAGTCTCTGAATGTTCACTTCGTTTTCGTACTTCATTCTTGTAACTGTCATTCTCCTTTGCTCCATCACTACTGTTGATCTTGCTTCTACGCTACTGTCGATTCACTTGAACTGTCGCTCCTGATGATCTGTCGGATTACCAATCTTACTGCCGTCGAACCGTCCTCAGAATTGAATTCGAACTGGACCCTAATCTTAGAAGTCCTTACCTTATACATCCTCCGGGACCGCTTCACAATGATGCTAAGATCGTATCTGGCTGAACCACTACTGTTCTGGCGGTAAATTTCATTTCCAAATGGGCTTGCAATCTTTGCCTTGTTCACCAGATATATTATTTGTTTGAACTTCAGTGTATCTTGCTTACGTGTGGGTCGGCACCTACTGTATGTGTTCATCCTTTCGGCTCGTTGACCTTTTTGGGTACCCATATGCTATTTGACCTCTTAACTTTCCTACATCTAACTACATTTTTTGGCTTCGCCGACATTTCCGACTGAATAAGTCCAACATCTTCAGGCGGTCTTGC
>NW_018108338.1:19480-34088 GCF_000183805.2 Loa loa | reverse complement strand
GCCTACATTCGTTTTCCTGACGGCACTTCCTTTTTTTTGTTTTTACTTTTTGTGTTGGAGGAGATTGATGATGTCTTTTTTTTACTTTTTTTCTTTTTTGTGTTGCTTGACAAGAGTGCGAAAGTTTAGTAAAGTTTTATTAATGACGATGATAGATTTCTTATTCTTGGATTATTAGCGAATATATCGAAACAGTTATGGTTGGCTTTCTTGTTAGTATAAAAAGGAATTTAGCGTGTTTGGTGGGACTGGAGCTTAAAATAGAACACCGAATGAAACTTAAGTCCTGGATAGGCAATGAAAATCCTTCATATAAGGGAGTGTTTACAAAACCTAATTACATACGAGATTAATTTTTAAGCAAGAATTCACAGTGAATCATTTACCGGTTGTGTACAACGTTCCCATCGCCGGGTTTGTTATTAGAACATTAGGTAAATGACTCATCACTTCAGGTATAGAAAAACATCTATTTTATTTTTTATGTGATGAATCTTTTATCTGGGTAATACTCTAAACAACCTTTATGTTAGAAGTTTGTACAAATATTTTGATCCCTTCAATATAATACACAATTTATATTTTTCCGACACCTTTGCCTTGGTGTCTGATCCATGTTCGTTGTATTGCTAACTTCGAGGGATTACATCGCGTACATTGGTCTCGTGAGGCACTAACTGTTGGACATCGCCACTAATGCGGTTCTTCCTACGTCGTCCTTTTAAAGTTCCTTTATCCTTTCCAGTTTCCACAATTTCGAGGAATTTCTGTTTCATCTACTACAATTTTTTCTTTCCTCAAAATACGATCCTTCGTGTTTTTAGGATATTTCATAAGCTATTCGTTCATGTTTGGTTTTCCTGGTTCGAATTCGTTTTGATCGTTGGTGGTTGTTGATCAATTAAGGGAGCATTGGGCTCTATAAAATCGCTGAGCTATTATCTTAAAATCACTGAAGTTTCTATAGATAGCGGTCGAGTATTCAATTCACCTTCGACCTCCACGATCAGCGATATAAGTTCTCTTGCCTTTGATGACTTCCTTCTGATGGCTCTCCTCATAGCCTTCTCAATTGATCATATCAGTTGCTCGTAGAATCCTCTACTTCAAAGAGCTCTCAGTTTTGTACTTTCCCAAATCATATCCTTTTCGCCAGAAATTCATTTAGTTTGGTGTGTTACTTCTTCACGGCTTTGAAAACTAGTGGGGATTGGCTTGCATTGCTGCTCAAAACTTATCTGGATAACCAGTCGTAATATGAACCTCTTTAAAGCATGTGAAAAACTTTCAGCTGACAAATTCTCTATTACTTCCAGATGGACCGCTTTCTTTGTGAAACGTGAATAGGACAACTTGTCTTTTGGCTGCTCCATTCCCGTTTGAAGGAGAGAGAGTAAAGGTAAGCTAATCCGCTTGTGTGAGGATTCTTGATTGTTTAACTCGTGTTTCTGAAGATTTGGCATGGCTGATAATTTGAATGGTTTGGCTGTCCAACGCTTGCAGCCTGTGCAATTCAGTTCCATTCGTCCTTTAGGTATCCAAAATTCGTGCCTCATTTCTGGGTGTATGTGCGATTCCGGCATGATATAACGTTTCGTATGAGAATTTCGATGATCACATGTCTTGGCAAAGATTGGATATTTAATAACTTCTGATCATCGCAATGCAAATTCCATTTTTTTCTTCCTCGTTGATTCTTTCGGTCTGCACTTGTCTTATTAGTACCCATTCAGCTAATTTAAAACGTTCCGATGTTCGTCGTTTTCCTTCGATAGTCATCGGTTGTAACCGTACTATCTTTTCCTTTGTCGTTCGTTTGATAAATTTCAGGGCTGAGATGGTGGTCCTTACCGGTCTAAATCACTTTATAAACCGGCTTCCATCTATAAGCAAAAACTGTGTTTCCTGAATTGTTTGCACTGTAACTTTTGCAGCTATCGTCTCATACTCCTATTAAGATCATCCGCATTCGGTTTCCTTTATCCACTTTGGTCATTTTTACAATAACTTATATTGCCCAAAATTCGTGAGAGAAAGTTCTTTGGTTGCGACATCAATCGGGTTATAATTACTTGGGATGTATGGAATGAGGATTTTACCTTTTATATCTCTTCCATCTGATTTTGTATGTTTCTTCCTTACGTTCATATTCTTGTATGAATCTAGGTAGCATTTTCGATCGATTTTGTATTAAGCGCCATGCTCATTTCGAATTAGACCATAATACAACTGATATTTCGGCAAATAAGATATGTAGTTACACAATCTTTAAATCGACTTGCACTTTAATCCTTACTTGAACATTTTAAACCTTGTTTTTCATTCATCTCTTGATTAATTCTACCTTCCTCACCAGGGAATCGGGGCGTATCTACTGCACGTGTTCATCCTTTTGGCTCGTTGATCCTTTTGAAATATTTGCCTACTATTTGACCTTTTTAGTACTCCTACGTACAACTAATTGCATTTTTTCTCCTTCGCTGATTATTGTAATTTGTTGTCTTTTTCCGCATCAATCAACTGTAATTCTTAATTCGCTTTCATGACAGATTTCCCAAATACAGAGATGCAAATAGATCTGTATCGAATCGGTAATCTCATTAAGCTGTATACTCAGTAGATGATACCTTGCATGATTTTGAATCATACTTACATATTATTATTGTAATAAAAAATGTTCGTACTCGGATCCAAATATTCGACTAAGTCTTCATTAGAAGTAAAATTGTACATCCTGCAGAGGACATACGTTTCTGGAATGAATAGATGGTACTACAAATCGTGGTGTACAATACAAATCGAACTTGGTATCTACAGCAGCTGTGGTTTCTAGCATACTGTCTTTGGCTAAGTTCTGTTCAAGCCTACGTCGTTAAACCTGTTAGGTGGAATTAAGTGTCCTTCATAAGTCTAATCTTATGAGTTACACACTACGTTGTATTTGGCATTTTTTATTGAAACGCAACGATTTGCATTGTGGGTACACTAAACAGAGCGACGTTTCCATCGTACATTTGCTCATCTATGAAGAAAACGTGGGAGTTACAGTGTCTGGTGAGTGGGTGGAGTGATGGATCATGTATAGTGGGAACAGTTAGCTTTCTTTATCTTCTTTATTGTTTACCATAATAGTTGTTCCAATTGTGTGATAAGAAAATGAAACGTTCTTGGGGAAGTCTGGCCTAGGAATATATATGTATAAAGTTCACAAAAAAAGAAATATGAGAGTGTTGATAGCGACTGTACACTATAATGCGAAAAAAGCAGAAGTCGAAATAATTAAGGGATAATCTGCACAGGTAGATTAGAATAACGGGGAATATGTAGTATGAGCGCGTATCACTGATAAAGCGTGGCTCATTATTTTTATTTAGAATTTTAGGAGAGGTAGATGAACTTTTGAAAATTCTATATCCAAAAAGCATTCTGGTCTTAGGATGAGCTGGTAGATCATCTCTGTACCTTTCTCAATCGCTGAAAGAGGAAATATATTCTTCCCTTTCATAGAGAAATAATTTCAACCGATTCGATTAAGTAGCAGTTTTACGGATTGCAGCAAACGCTGAGTTGGAGTCGTCTTGAGAAGAAACATGAAATCTATTTTAAATGATTTCAACAAGTTTTTATTTGGATCAATGAAAACCATAATAATTGTTAATAGTAAGGAAAAGAAAGACGACGAGATTATAGACTGAAAGAAAAATGATGATGATTCATAAGTATTTCAGATACGACGATGGTCCTCATTGGAGCGGCAATTATAACAAAAACGGGAAAACGTAAGCTTTCGCATCGTTTAATGTATTTGCATAGAACGTTTCGAATGTTATTAGGAAACGTTTTTGAGTAAATATTCCTTCAAACTAAATTTTTGTTGGCTTACTGATTTAAACAGTAGGGGTGGATATTCAGTGATCTGAGGTGTAGATGAACACTCAGCAGTATATCTTATTTGATTTAATTGCTTAGCGTTAGGTATGGTGCTTTTTCAGCGCTTTTGGCAAGGATTTTCATCTCGGACATGACAAAAGCTCGATTAGAAGGATTGTTGGATGCTTTTCCTAAGCTAATTGCTTCCGACAAATGTAATTTTACTTCTTAATCTGAGAGCAGTCGGTACTTTATTTCAAATAATAATTATACTGGAGACTTTGAACTGTATCAAACTGTCCATAAGCTTGTCATTGAGGAGCACAGTACTATTTGAATTGCTTAAATAAAATTGGATCTTTTGATTGATTGCACAAAAGATCGACTTCTGTTAGTAAAAATTGTTAGATTTAGTAATGAAAAAATTTATTCATTTTAGCACAACGTCAGCATACTTTCATTGAAACAGACAGCGTTCGTTACGTTTTCCATCCGCTGGACAGTGTACATGTCGTCTTGATCACCACCAAAGCATCGAATATTCTGGAGGATTTAGAAACTCTTCGACTGTTTTCAAGAGTGGTTAGTTGTTTTGCAAAGTGATGAAAAATATCCTTGTCGATTAGTAAGTTTGTAAAGGTAATTTTGCGAAATATTATTAAGGTACAGATAGATGTTATTAAATAATAGTAATAATATATGGTAATCGAAAATAGTGATTTGGATATTCTGGAGGATTTAAAAACTCTTTGACTGTTATAGAAACTAGAAACTGTTCGACTGTGATCTTTTAAGCTTCTACTCAATAAAATCAAAAATTTGGACCTGGGAGTTTGTGTACCAGATATTATTGCATCTATCTGTTTCTCGGTAGGATTTGTTACGAGTTTGAGTTTAAATTTTCAGATCCTGTTTATTCGTAAATTATATTTCAGATTCCCGAGTACTGCCGGTCGAACGACGAAAAAGAAATGCAAGCAAATTTATTCGATCTCATATTTGCTTTTGATGAAATTGTCGCCCTGGGATACCGCGAAAATGTCAATTTGGCACAGATACGTACATTCACCGAAATGGATTCTCATGAGGAACGAGTGTTCAATCAGATAAAGATCGTAAGTTTTTTTGAACGATGCAGGCTCATATTAGCAAAATTAGATGGTAAGAGTAATTCCTCGTCATTATCGCCCATTCATTCTTCTTGTAGGCTCAAGAGCGAGCTGCTAATGAATTGATGACGCAGAAAGCCATAGAACTAAAGAAATTGAAGGCAGAACAGCGAAAATGTGGAAGAGGTATTTTATTCTTATAGCTCTTTAATGACATATTGTTTTTGTGTAAGGCCTCTTTGTACTTATTCTTAATACCTAAATGGCTTTAGGTATGGGAAGCACCGCGACAGCTATTAGCTCGTCATCAGTACCTTTAACGGCAGTTATCGATGATACACCAGTGCGACTTGCTGTAAAAGCGAAAACACCAGCTACTACACGTGGAAGCGGCAAGGCGTTGAAGCTTGGCTCTAAAAATGCTGATGATGAC
The DNA here is from genome assembly GCF_000183805.2 of Loa loa. Lineage (NCBI taxonomy): Eukaryota > Metazoa > Nematoda > Chromadorea > Rhabditida > Onchocercidae > Loa > Loa loa. The sequence goes on along the minus strand of NW_018108338.1, from coordinate 28,676 downwards.
CAGTTTTTAAAACAGCTGAGGAGAGAAGGTCAGTGAGATACATAAACTTGCAGAAATATCATTAATACAACTTGGTTGATTTTTGCAAGGATGAAAGGCAGAAGTCCAGTTATGCCAATATTAAATAAGACCCCACATAAAAAGTTTGACGGTTACCAAGAATATTTCATATCTGAAAAGCAGGTGATGTAAGAAGTGATCTTTTCAACTAACTAATCTAGGTTATATACTTTCCTTATCTCACAGCGAACTTGACATCTCATTCTTTGGTAGGAGGTGGGTAGTGTATTGGGACATTGTTTTTATTTTGTTGTAATCAAATACTGCATAAAATGTAAAATCATTGTACTTTACGATTTATTGCATAAAATATTTCATTCAAGGGCAAATAGTCGATACACCTTTACGTGTATCAGACATTGCTGATGCTGGTGATCGCACTGTATCCGAAATCGGTTCGTCTATCACTTCACATGCTCCTGTTCATATTAAAATTGAAGAAAAACTATCGGCATCAGTATCGCGAGATGGTGGCCTTGAGAGCGGGGAGGTATGTCATAAATTCTTATGGTTAAACATTTTTCGAGAAAGCCCGACATTGGGTTTTATGAAAAAGTGCGTGTCAGCTTATCGTGAATCTCATGTTTTATATGTCCGTTTTGGAATCGATGTCATCAGCGATTCAAATTAGTAAACAGTTTAGAAGCTGTCAAGTCAGCGCATCTATGACTGATCAGCAGCAGGACAGTGATGTTGAACTGAATTAAGATCTTCAGAAATTTGATAAACATTTGCGCTTAAATCGCGTGTAAATCGCATATGTAAATCGTAAATCGCATATACAAGGTCATTATGTTAAATTTTTTATTGGTACTATCCATGGTAATAATGTTTTTTTTAAGGTACTGGGTAATGCTTCACTCTTAATAAACGGTTCACAGTTTGCTACTGTCTGCGTTCAAATCAGTAACAATGACAAACACGGTGCGCAGCTGCAGGTAAGTCATGAAATATGAAATATTTGTGATATCATATCTTTCAGTAATAATGCAGGCTATCTGTTTAGGTACATCCGAATCTCGACAAAAAAGAATGGCTGCAAAAATCACTGTTGAAATTGAAGTCAGTGCAGAAGCCGTTCCCAGTAAATATAGATATTGGTGTACTGAAGTGGCGATTGCTTCTGAGCAGCGAAGAATTGCTTCCTATTTCAAGTTTGTTTAAATACCTGCAAAGAACCACTATGTTAGCTGTCGTTATTGCAGTTCTCTAATCCCAGAAAGTCCTTAATTAATTACTGCGTTCTGTAGACAATATCAGCTATCGTCCAGTAAAAAATAAATAGTAATTCTGATTTCAGTACGTTGCACCAAAGCAAAAAAAAATTTAGCTTTTTTGTTCAAACATCAGACATGGAATTAATAGAGGGGCTGCTACTAGAATGGAACTTCTATAAATCAAAAAGCTTTTGGAGAAGGAAGTTTTGGATTTCAGTCAATTGCTGGCCAAATGAAAATCCCGATGGATGTGTAGTAAACATCGAATATACACTTCAGGCTGAAAATATGACACTGAACAGCGTTGTTATCGTCATTCCTTTACCGTATTTCTTTGGAAAACTTTTTTTCCCTTGTTTTGTGTTGAAATTTATGATAATTGAAAATCCTCTTCATTTAATACTATATACCTTATTTGTGCTGGAGATTTTGCAAGCTTTTCTAGACCGGCAGCTGTTCCGGTAATATCAGAATGTGAAGGTACTTACGAGTATGTAAGATCAAGATCTCAACTCATATGGAGTTTGCCTGTTGTTGATGAGTCGAATAAAACTGGTTCTTTGGAATTTAGCACTCCGAATGGACAAGCTAATCACTTCTTTCCAGTAGCTGTTCGTTTCACAAGTACAGATTTATTCTGTGATATGGCCGTGAGTTTTTAATTTTTCTTCTATTTTCATCAAGCATTAGTCTTGATATGAAGGTTGTATGCGTTGGTAGGATTTATTTTGCTTGTAAATGCATTTTAAGCTTTGTAAGGGAAACTGAAGGCAGTTTAATATTGCTACGGGTATAAATCGGGAACTGCTAGTGTTTTAAGACCGCTACAATAACATGTCAGAATTTGAATAACATTTAAGTAGTGTATTAGTGAGTAATGGTCTCGACATGTTTGTTTTTTGTGTTTTTAATTTATAGGTAAAGGCAGTACAGAAAATGGATATAGGCGAGGCGATACAGTATACAGAGGAAAGACGTTTGATCACCGAGAAGTTCGAAATAGTCTGAAGTTTTATTTCACTGGAGGTTTTTCAATTACCGATTTTGGGGAGAAATTTTCACATATTTTGTTCAAAATAATAATTAGTTTGTCTAGTGAAGGTAATGGATGTAATTAAATTGCTGTTTAACTTCCAGTTATGTTTTTTGCTCGCTACATTCAGTTTATTCATAAATTGTTATTCGTGATACTACCGGATGCTGTTTATATTTTCGTATCTAGAGAACTTCAATATTTATCAAAGTTGTCTTGAGTGAGCTTAGTTTTGTTATCCTTTCCAATAGACCACTCGTCAGTTCTATGCAGAATACACTTTTTGTTGCTATTGTATGTTAAGTATTAAATTCATAAAAATAAAATGTTGGGTTGGTTTTTGTTTTCAGCATTTTGTCATAATCCACACGCTATTAAATGGTTAACAGCACAAGCACTCCAGTTAGTTATTTTTGATCCAGTTATTTTTCTATCATTGCCGGTATTCTTTTTGGCTGAACGTTTTCCTGTTCTATTACTCTCATGTTTAGGCAGAAGATTTGCCTATCCTAATCATTTGCAAAAGTTCTTTTGTTGCTGGAAGTTTAATTAAGTCCTTATTGCTATAAAAACTGGAGGATATTTAAAATGTGTCATGTTATCAGAGTGTATCTGGTCCTTAATGGCTTACTGCCCAAGGTAGAGGTTATCCAATGAAAGGTTGCGGCGGATGCTAGACGTCATAATGATGGTACACTTCTTTTTTTGGATTCCTTGATGATCTCTGGAATAAGATTATTTGATTGCATTTATTTTGTACCAGGTGGGGAGGAGCATTGATAGTAGGTAATTGTGTGGAAGATTTGGTGACACACAGCAGTGGATCTCAGATCTATTTATGGTTGATGGAGGTTCGTGAAGTAAGGCATTTCTCAGTAGTAGTGAAGGAAGATATGCTGAATGTGATTGGAATGTAGACTACAAAACAAAAAAGTTTTTTCTTGGCTTCGTTTCCTGTTTATCAACAGGAAACTAAGTTTTTTTGATCTGCGTGAACGTGGAGTGCTGCATTTTCGGTCCTCTATGTCACTATATCTAAAGCTTTTCGATATATTTACTGAGTTCATCTAGTGTTGCCATAATTCGCTTATTTTCAGACTTTCCCAATAACAATAGTGGTCAAACTGACTTCACGTATGGCATATTAATTGTAAACTGATTATTGTACCTGCAGAACATTTGGGGTGTTTTATTTATTCGGTGTAGTTTTGATTAAAGATACAGCTTGTTTTATACATTCCTAGTTCAAGAATAGAAATTGGTGATCAACAGAACCTTTAATCATCCAGTGTCACAATAGTGCGTCGAATATATGCCACATAGTCTTGTATTGGTTTTCTGAGAAGGGTAAAGATCGTTTTAAAATATTTCGTCTATTCATTTCTGGTAATGTTAAATAATTCTACACAATTGGGTGTTTGGAAAAAAGTGAAGATGTCACCTTTAGGTGCTGGGAAATGTTAATCTGTTGAATTCGTTTCTCAGCGATATAGATTTATTCGGGATGTAATATTATTCTTCACAATATTATTAACAACAAAAGGGGTGTAAAATATATATGTATATATTACACGATGAATTGATGAACAGTGATGATTTATGCAAAAAGCAAGCAATATGATCAACTAATAAATTCTTTGTCGTTGCCTTCGATAATAATTTGACTGTCGGTTAGTTGATAGGTCGTTGAGTTGGGGATATGTTACAAGAAATGTATTTAGCGAATAGTGTCGTTGTTTGTGGTTCAGTCGTGGAGAATAAGCGAAGAGGATGTATCGTCTGTTCGATTGTAAAACCTGAACTCTTTCGGGATTTTTTCATATATATAAGGATTAGGGAGGAGTTTTGTAAGCTCCATCGGGATTATCATGGAGGTATGACTGACTGCCCTTTGGCATTGTCCATTGTGCAGGTACAATGATACCATTGTCCATGGTGTAGATACTGCGACGTTTTTGTGTTATGCTGTCCACTGTTAGCTTATATCCTCTTCATTGCTTTAATTTTACAATATTTCGTCATCCCGTCTGTTGGATATTGTGGAAATTTCATTTGAACATAGCTTTAATTTGGGTAGTCCGACAGAAAATTTTAAAGCTGATGACAAGAAAAGTGCAAGATGTTTTGCAGGTATGAGCAGTTTATTGACAATTGATCAAAGCTCTTTTCTTTTAACTGGAATCTATTAGGTCTTTTCGCCTTCGTCAAAATATGAGACTGTTGCATCTGATCTACTTTTTTTTTGCATTCTTTGAGGAATTCTGAGGAACATCAAAGAATAATTTACGAAAATTGGTCGTAGGTTGAGTTGTTGATCAGAAGAAGTGATCATAGTATTTCATAATCACCTGTGAAAAAATAATTAAAATTGCGAGTGAAGGTACATTTAAAACCAGGTGTAGAGAATTATGTCGATATGGGAGAAAAGTTATATTTACAAAAGAACTCCGAGAGTGGTCTAATATTTATACTTTCTGAAAGTTAAGTTTGATCTGCACGTCTTTTTGTACTGTGCTTAAGGTTTACATTTTTATATACTATTTACATTCAGCAGTTTAATTTTGGCTGCAAAGCGTAAAGTCCCTTGATTTTTTTCATTCGCACAGTTTTTCGTTGTAGAATGTCACAGGAATATCACATGAAGAGGTTCCAAACGTGGGTCAGTTCATGAAATTCAGAGATAGATAGAGAGCCAGTATGGATGGTCACTCATCGTCAAACAGTGCTTGAAGTGTTGTTCTGTGCTCACATTAGTTGAATAGTTCTTTTGTTGATTCTTCTTAAAATTATAGTAAAATAGTTCATAATTAATCCTGTTGTTGTCGCGTGTTTAACAAATAGGATGAGTTTTTGTTTCCAGGTTGACAAAGATGGAAATGAGGTGGCAAATGAGTCTGATATGATGTTCGGTTGGCAGATGTGACTGGTATAAATGACGATGGTGATATCGTTGAGATCTGTTTTCTTTTGTTTTTCGGAATCTGATGTCACTTTTCATCATTACAATTATATTGTTCTGTCGGTTAATCATTATTTTCAGCAGGATTATAAGGTTAGTCAGATTAGTATGCATCGCAAAAAAGCGATGCATGTATTTTTGGAAGATTTTTTTGATATTAGTCGTAGTCTCATAAGCACTCTTTTGACAAGTTAAGCATTTTAAAAGTAAGATTTTTTTTTGGGAACAAGGTATGCAGAACTGAATTGATGAAGTTTAGACTGGTGGTAGTTTGGTTGATGAAATGCAAGATATAGATGAAGGAAATATTTACAATTATTCACCTACATCTAAATGGCTCATCTCAAGCAGTGCTTTATGCTATATTATGCGCCGTTCTTCACTTCTATATTTTAGTTGTAGTCTACATAGTTTTCTCTTTGTGCCGGAAACGATGTTATGCGAGAAAACCTTAATGTGTTTTAATCATGCTGCTGTTGCTATTCCTTTCATTTCAATATTTCTACTCTTCATACCAAAGTTTAAATGAATATACAACCCATACGCTATATATGCATTGCCTACATTGTCATTCCAAGCTTTTCTGCCATGCCTTGCTTGATTTTCCTAATTTTCCTAATCATAGCTTATGATTAATCGCAGCTTATCAGTTTGCTCCAAATTCTTCAGCTCACTTCAGAATCACTATATGTAATTTGTGAAGTGGAATTTTACTCGACACATTTTCTATTTTAGTTTTTATGCTTTTCAAGACACAGGATATGTCCTCTGAAGTGATTACTTGTTTTCAAAATTATGTACTGATTGGGTAGACCCTTTGCTGGGGCTAATTAACCGTTCCAGTTGTTACATTTTATACATTTCGTTATAGCATTTGTTGTTTCCGCACCATTGATCCACACCCTCCCTATATATGTATATATGCAGACTCGCCATTTTCCTCTTATCCAGTATGCTGTAAATGTTCTATTACTCAAACAATATTAATTGGAGGAGAGTTAAGTACGTCTGATAAATCGACATCAAAGGGGTATGGTACTAGCCAATCTTTAAGTTCATTCTCACTGAGAAAATATTTCTAATCAAGAAATACAAAACTATTCTGAAATTTAATAGTGAATATATGAGAAAAATGAATTTATTATATATGTATAATGTGTAACAACATGCAATAATACGGACTATACAGAAGAAAGATTTCTGATTTCAGCGTTTTGGGCCTTAGCGTCTCTACAGTTCAAACTTCCCAGAAGGAGTTCTGTAGAGCGGGAAAAGCTCATTGAGTCATAAGTGGAATGATGCAGTAGGGCTGAGAAAACTTACTCATCCGACTGTTTTTCAGATTAGTCATTGGAAAAGAGTGGCGGAACATCTGCTAAGTCATGGTTGTTGCTGGACTAACTCCATGAGTATAAATAAAGACTGGATAGAATAAGTAGGAGTGTCACGAATTGTATACCATTTTTAGAAATGACCACTGTTTCATTGATACGCTTTCGGAGAGTGGCATTTTCGTCAATAAGTGTGCTGGTCCGCTTCAGCTCAGCCTGGAGCATCTTTTGTACCTGAATGGAAGTTATATATAAGGGCCAGCGTGTTGCAAAAAATTCCTTGGTGGCTTAGATTTGATGGGATGAGAGGACTGAATTAATTGTGATTGTCCCAAGCAGGTGGTACCTCTTCAACATAAGCTAGTGCCTCATCCCATTGCTGTAATAGAAGTTCATTTTGCTCCATAAGTTTCACTCTGGACTTTCGTTCTTCTTCTAATTCTTGCAGTAATTGTACTTCCTGTTCCGTTTCCACAGCATCGCTCTCGTTTTCATTTACACATCGAACGGTACTTTCTGATGTTTCTTCCAGAGAGTCCTACAACTACCCATCAATGCTATACATTTCTAGCCATTTAAATCTCTGACGCAACTTAAAGTAGAGCAACTGATCGATAAATTAGGATGGAGAACACAGTTCGAATCATTCATCAATTCAACAATCATGTCTTACTTTGCCTTCAAACATAAAGGGTTCTTACCTGGTCAGGTGAAGATCGCTCAAAGTGGGATTGCTCAAGGCGTTCGATAAGCTGACACTTGTCAACAATAATAGCATCTTTGCCTCGGATCTCTTCTTCCAAGTCGAATATTGTTCGGTCACGCTCTCGAATTCGTAATTTTAGCTGTGCTATTTCAAATTCAAGCTCTATTTCTCCCTCTTTTTTCGCCTTCTCTGTAATATCAGCCGAGACTAAGTGTACATTGGATAATTCATTAAAACATTCTAATTTCAGACAGATCTGTGTTGATCTTCTCACTTTCATGGTTGGTAAAACAAAGTGTTCTTCCTTTTCGAAAACAAAGCCGACATAAATAGCGAGGACGTTAAGTCGGACTAAAATTTCAAAAATCTATGATTTGAAAAATCATTCCCTTTTTCTGATTTTGTTACTTTCCTTTTGTTTTAATGAGCAGCAAACATTGGCGAGATAAGAAATATCTAGGATGGGAATGGAGAGAAAGAAAACCTGGTTCGTTGACTTTCTTTGATGTTAAAGGTGCCATACCGTAACGCACTTCTGAATATCGTCTCCAGTTTCTGAAAAGAACCTTTCATTTCCATCTTATTAGTTTGATGCATAATATGAGAGTCGATTGGGGAGGCATCTTGTGAAGCCTCTTGGAACATGTATTGTCTAGGCTACAGTTTTATCTGTTCCAGTAAATCCTTTCCGATGTCATAAGAAATAGTACGTCACTTTTTATTTCTTTTAAGCGGCTAAGACATTTCGTTTGAAATGCACTCCATCTTTGTCAGGGAGAAAAGACTAAGTTTCTAAATTAATCCGAACATTGCAGTATTACATAAGTGACTGTCCTATGCTTTCATGAGAAATATCTTTCTTCTGCAATGCCTTAACTTTTAACTTGAAGTATTCTTCGAGAGGAAATAAAGTTAGGAAGGTTGTAACTTCAGTTGAGAACGGCTATGTTTGACTCGATGCTATTCAGAGGGACTCGCATGGTCGATGTATGTTAGTGATGGGACACTCACTAATAGGGATGAAGATATTATTAAAAAATTGGGAAAATAGTGTAAGAGAAAAAAACAGAAGTGTCTTGCCGGTGGTGTTGCTTGATTTCGCTGTACAAAGTGGAATGCGATCCGACTAAGAGCGGCTGTTTCCTCTGTGTTGTAATACTAACTCGTCTAATTTCATCATCCTTGTTTTTGCTTTTGCATAAAAAACTCAAGAAGTGGAAGAATTGGAGTAAAAATGGTGAAGGAGGGAAATATGTATACCCAATCATACTCCGCGGTCTTCCCTTTAACTTAGGAAATATCTTCAGTGCTTTCTGGAAATTGGCTAAATTGCAAGTAGTGAGATAGGACAAATATGAGATGGTTCTATTAACGTGAAATCACAAGTTAAGTTTACCTTACAGTAATATGTGTACGGCTGACTGATAATTTTTATTCTGCGCATGCAATTAGCTAACTGGATTGAATGCTGTGGTCGTAAAATAGTAAAGCAAGCGATCCTAATTCGGAAAGTGGATTGCTTCCCAAATTTTAATAAATCAAATTAATTTGAAGTATTTACTTGAGGAAATGTGCAAAATGAAAGGGCAAAAAAGTCCTTTGAAAAGTCATTTAATTTAGGGAAATGAATGGCAAAAATACTGGTTGCGGACATCAAATTCACGATTCTATCCATATTTATTGGATTCTCTTAGAAAGAGGCATGTAATGAATATTCCCCACAGTAAGTCTGACATTGTTCTGATTTTGTTTGATCAATAATCTGATAAGAAAATGATTGCAGTTTTGGATCATAAATTTTAAATTATTATAACAGGTCCAAATATATCTTTATCACCAATCGTTGTTTGATTGATAATCAAGAAATTGTTACCAAAGAGAAATATGTTT